>NC_134088.1:47446333-47751179 GCF_000715075.1 Nicotiana tabacum
CAAGGAAGGGTAGGTTGAAATAGCCTCACCCTGAAACTACACGTGCTGGTGTAGGAGTGATTGAGGGGTAAAAACCCCGTATTGATGTGATGAGGTTATTTCCTTTAAATGGGATGATATTTATGTGTTGATATTATTCCTCTAAATGGGATGAGATGATTGCTAGTGGAAATTGATGTCGACCCACACGGCATTGTTATGAGACGACTTAGCCGATCGGGCTGAGATCGTACTCCGTGCTAAAAACACAGTGGTATATCGGTACTAAAGATCTCCCAACCTAAATTATTGAAAATTACTTGAAAACTTACCTTGTGTAACACCCCAAAAAATTTTAAAGAACTTAAGTGTAAAGCCCGGTAAAATTTGCAAAGAAAATAATATTTCATGGTGCCGGACTAGGATTGGGTTGAACAATGCACCAGAAAGTAAAGAAAAATTTTTTGGCGGAAAAGTGCATTTTTGCGGTCCATTATGCGACCACAGAACCACTTTGCGGACCGCATAATGACCGCAGAGTGAGGCAGTTAATTGGGTAAGTTGGAAGCAACTATATGGTCGACTATGCGACCGCATAACTGTTATGCGGTGCATTATGCGACCGCATACTAGTTATGCGGACCGCATAGTGACTGCATACACAGACAGTTCTTTTGGTTATTTTGTAATCAACTATGCGACCGATAGGCGGTCCGCATATCGGTTATGCGATCGCATATGCGATCGCATACCTTGTTCCGGAGCTCCATTTTTGAGTTTTTAAAACCCGACCCTATTTCGTTAAATACACTCTTTGGCTCATTTTTGAGCGATAATCTGACATTTTAGAGTGAAAGATGGTGCCCTAGAGTGAGAAGGTGTACTCTAATATTTGTTCTTCAATTCTTGCTCAAGTTTTGGAAGATTAAGAAGGCAAGCTCACTTGGTCTTCATCCTAGAGGTAAGATTTTACACCATAAACCCTAATTTCGAAATCATCTGAACATGGGTAATTACCAAGATAATTTTTGGGCATGAGAGTTGATTTTTTTACATACATGTGTTATCAAAGGGTGTAGAAAGATTGTTGAGCTAAAAATGGTAAAGATTGGGTTGTGGGATGATGGAATCCTCCATAAAAGGACCTTGAACCTTAATCCACACTTAGTGTTTGATAAAATGCTCAAATGAGCCGAGACCATGAATATCTTCCTAATTATGGTTCAATTTTATTATGTCTCAAATAGATTGAGATTGCTAGAATTCCCGGAACGTTGTAGTAATTTAAGGAAAGCTCAATTGAGGTATGTTGGCTAAACATTCTCTCTTGGAATTGAATTCCATAATGTTTCCATGAGTTTCAAAGTATGGGTTGCGTATTAAAATGTGGTGGCTTGAATCGTATTTCAAATGAAAGCTAGTATGCCAAATTGTGTGAGAAAATCTCAATATTCTTAAGACTCATAATTTCTCATATGTGTAACTAAAGTCTTGATTGGGAATGTCTTATTGTTGATAACCTATAAAGATGGTTGGAAGTGAAATCAGTAAATTGGGAATATAAAGTGTGGCCAACGTGCCAATAGTGAAAGTTATACTTGTGACCAATGGTGTCAATGAAATGAAATAATGTGATAAATATTATGAAATTAGCTTTGACTCAACTATTCCAAAATTGACTTCGACAATATAATCGGCTAAAAGTTTATGAACTCAAGTGATGCCCATATGTGGCTGTTTTAGCTAATGTTATGCTTTGTAAGTAATTTTCAATGTGTTTTGCATTCTTACATATTCATGAGTGGAAATTGTGTATGATTTTAACTTGTACTTCGATTTCCAATCATTTTACTCCAATTATTGGAAAGAAATCGATTTTGTTTAAAAGCCTTCATTTCTAATGAATTTAAAGTTGTGATTTCCGAAATATTCTACTTGTTGATAATTATGATGATGATCTATGAAAGGGAAGAAATGAAAGTGTGAAATATGAAATATGGCCATTGCACCATGAATAAAGAATCATATGTATGGCCAAGAGAGCCAATGAAATAATAATGTTGTAAGTGGTTAAAAGTACGGATTAGGTGATATGTGGTGTGAAAGGTGGTGAGATGTACGTATTTGTACTTTTGTTTTCAATGTGTTATGAAACACTATGGATGGTCTATAAAACGCATAGGTATATTGTGTTATAAAACCCTATGGACGGTCTATGAAACGCATAGGTATATTGTGTTATGAAACCCTATGGACGGTCTATGAAACGCATAGGTACACTGTGTTATGAAGTACATTGTGTTATGAAATCCTGTGGACGGTCTATGAACGCATAGGTACATTGTGACATGAAATCCTGTGGACGGTCTATGAACACATAGGTACATTGTGTTATGAAATCCACTGTCACATGAAATCCTGTGGACGGTCTATGAACGCATAGATACATTGTGTTATGAAATCCATTGTGATATGAAATCCTATTGACTGTCTATGAAATGCATAGGTGTATTGTGTATAAGAGGTATAGATGTACGGTATGAATAAAGACTATGGACGGTCTATGAAATGCATAAGTGTATAATATGATATGTGAACACTAATGACTGTCTAATGAGACACATTAATAATGCAGACAATAGGTGCCCCTTTTGTTGTCCATGTTTGTACAGGTTGTTTCAATTACATTATATTATGTGTTCCACGTATAGATTATATGGGCATTCTATTTTGAAAGAGGATTGCTAGCTATACATACTAGTGCTATTCGACAGTACTAACATCCCTTTTGTCGGGGGCGCTGCATCTTTAATGGATGCAGGTGGTTCTATAGCAGGTGGCATTGATCAGTGATAGTAGTACACTCCTTTCAGCCGATTTGGTGAGCCCCACTTCATTTTGGGATCATATATTTTTGTTTCTCATGTACTTTGTGGTTGAGGTATAGCCGGGGCCTTGTTGCCGACATTTCCATATTACTCTTCAGTTGTACTTAGAGGCTCCGTAGACAGGTTGTGGGTAGTATTTGATGTTGGTAATTGGATTAGAACTGTTGGTATTTGGCAACATGTTTTTCATTAAATCTATAAACTCGTACTATTTTGGAAATATTAAATGATGCTGTTAATGGGAATGAAATGGGAGCGGTTAATGAAATCTCTTCAGTATTTGTTTAACGGAGTACATCTCCTCTTTATTTATGAATGAATTTGGGTAGAATGAAATCTAACACGCTTGCTTAGTCGGGTTCACTCGGTTGAGCGCCGGTCACGCTCCTCAGTTTTGGGGCGTGACACCTCGCTCCTAACTTGATGCTTTTATATTGTTTGAGGCTATCATTGATCTTATATTGTTTCTCCTTGTACCGTCACTCGATTTCGTTCAACGGTTTGAGACCTTGAGTAGCTTCATATAATTTATTAAAACTTGCATATATGGTTGGGTTTTGATTTTTGAGTTGTTCAAGAATGATTTGGAAGAGTGATTCTCAATTTTGAAACTTTAAGTTAGAAGAGTTGACCAAGGTTTGAATTTTGAGTAAACGACCTCAAAATTGAGATTTGATGGTCTTAATAGGGTTGTATGGTGATTTTGGACTTGGGCGTATGTTCACATTTGGATTTGGATATTCCTAAGACGTTTTTGCTCTATTTGTTAAAGGTTGGAAATTTAAAAGAATTGGAGAATTCATAGGTTTGACGAGGAATTAACTTCGGTGCTATTAGACTCCTATTGTGATTTTGAAACTTTAGATAGGTTCATTTGGTTGATTGTAACTTGTGTGTGAAGTTTGGTTTTTATCCGGAATGGCTAAGTGTGGTTCAGATGCGTTCGACAAAATCTGAAGTTTTGAAAGTTAAGAGAATGATTTAATCTTTGATTATTGGTTTGATGTTATCACGAGAATATTTGTGGATTGAATTTCACGCTGCAACTTTATTATTACCATTTGTGTAGAGGGTTGCAAGACGAAACAACTCTTGGATTTGGTACCATCCCTCCAGAATCAGATGATTACCCATATTACTTTGGGCACTAAGAACTCATAATACTCAGATTGGAATTGATATGGACACTCTGCCAGTGTTGGGTATATGTGGATGTGCAGTGAGAATTGATATTGGTGTGTGAGCGTGCATTGTAGCTTAAACTTATGCAGTGGCTCTTATATTATCTAATTGTTATTTGACTCGTATCATGATTGTGAAATATTTGAATATCAAATATTGTGTGCTATCTATTGTTTGGAAAGAATGTTTACATACTAGCTTTACTGTGCTTTTACTTGTAGACTTGATTGATAGGGTTATGCTTTATTCCATATGTTGTTTATGCCTCTTATGATTAAAGAGCTAATAGTAGGTGCTATTGACCTCTCGCCACAACTTCTTCAAGGCTGGACTTCATACGTATTGAGTACCGTGTTTTGTACTCATACTACACTTGTGCATATTTATGCAATTTCTAAGAGTAGCTTTGGAGGTATTCACCCAACATAATAGGAATGCTTTTGGAGACTTCGTTGTGAGCTACTTACTTGATCCTATTCGCAGCCCATGGACTCCCCCTTCATTACTCTATATTTTTCTTGTGTATTTGTTATTCCCAGACAGAGTTCGTATCTAGTTGAGATCTTGTACTCTTTTTAGATGTTTGTGGCTAGCTGTGACACCCAGATTGGTTCTAGGAGAGTTTGTGAGACAATTGTGGTCATGTGTAGAACCTGTCTGAGATTTATGCACATTTTTTATTTGAGTTATGATAATTTCTGCTTTGCTTTATCTCATGAATCAGTTAATGGATTAATAATTGAATTCTATTATTGATGTGAGATTTTCGGTCAGGGATTAATAATCAAGTTACACGCCATCACCGCCTTCAGTGGATTTTCGGTCATGACAAGTTGGTATCAGAGCTCTAAGTTCTAAGGGTCTCACAAGTCACGAGTAGGCCTAGTCGAGTCTTATGGACCAGTACAGAGATGTCAGTATATATTCCCCAAATCTATAGGGCTTTAGGAAACTTACATTTTATTTATTCATTGTCATGCAGTAATTAATGCCTGAGCTTAAATTCTCTCTTCTACTCTCTCACAAATGGTGAGAACACGTGCACCGACAGTAGTAGCATGTACAAGAGTGGCACTAACAATGGCCGTAGTCGGGAGAGGCAGAGGCCGGGGTAGGGACAAGGCTCCTAGTAACCCTAGGATAGAACTGCTCTGATACCACTTTTGTCACGACCCAAACCGATGGGCCGTGACGAGTGCCCGGGTCCTACATGTCGAACACCCCTAAGCATACATCTAAGATATAAACATGAAATAGGGGTAGGTCATGCATAACATCTATCAATAAACTGCTGAATCATGTGAATAACATACGTAAGGAAATATGCCCAAAAGACATATATATATGGAATACGGTAGGGCGAGCCGACAAGGCTGCTATGGACCACTATATATCAAATTAGAAACCAACAAGGCCACATACTATCCAACTATACATGACTGTCTACAGACCTTTAATAGAGTGTACAACTGTATAAAGGACGGGACGGGGCCCTATCATACCCATATATGTATACACAAACATAATACCAAAATCTAATAGCAGTCCCTGATCAAATGGAGCACACCAACTCTCGCTGAGAAAGGATCCTAAGAAGGGGGACCGTCGGCCTATCTACCTGCACATGCGAGCATGAAACACAGGACCCCAAGAAATAGAGGCGTTAGTACGAATAATGTACCAAGTATGTAAGGCATAAAAAAACAGTATATAAAAGACATGAAAGAAACATGGAGTAAAGGACTCAACCTGTAAGTCTGAATAGCTCTGTGAATCATGAAACATTTATAATGTCATGCATATGCATATAAATGCCATATCATGCATAGGTCTATGCGTACATAATATCATCAAGCCTCTGAGGGCATCCCATCGTATCATCTCGGCCTTAGTGGGAGAAATAATCAACGTATACCATTTGATCAGGTGGTGGTGCATATGTAACACTGTAGCCTTTTCCCATATCCCAAATACATATAATATACGCGTATGTAACGCCATCTGGTCATGGGTCAATGTACATATATAAATGAAAGCAATGCATATCAATATGCCTTCAGTTAATATCGCGGAATAAACTTTATCAACTTACGTATTTTCTAAGACCCATGAAAAGACGATATAATAATAGTACATATGGGGAATCAAGAACATAGGCAATCCTAGTACTTCTAAGAATAGAGTTATTTGTGAAAGTTGCGTGTTTGTTCGTTTCGTTGTATCATAAGGATCATACCAAAAGGAAAGAAGGGATAGCCTTAACATACCTTATAGAAATCTGTCCAATAACAATGCTAAACTCAGCTCACTGCACCTTAATCTACAACAATGACACTGAAACTATTGTCAAGCTACGAATGACTCTCTCATTTATATAACGAAAGTAATTTAATCTGTAACAAAAACGGGCAGCATTTTCCCTGATTTTACTACTTCATGAAGCCTACTATAGGCGCGACAACAACACAATACAATCAGTAACTCAAAAAACAACCTAACTACAATTCAGGACCGTTAATACAACAAAAAGCCTAAATATACCATAACGCACCCAATCGACAAGGTATCAATTAGCTTGAAATTGCAACGATGAGAGATCAGCCCACTATAATACCACATGTGGCATTTCTCCACGCCATTTATCCTTCCAAACTCAATAAATCAGCAGCACAATAGGCCAGCATGAGTGGACTACAAAACAATCCACTACAAGTGGAATAAATCGTACTCACGGCTTCCGATCACCATCCGGTGAGTTCTAACTATTACGAAACAAATTTATCAACCTTCCTTGAGATTTAAAAGCTTAAATACAGCAAGTAGGCGTTTTATTAACTATGAAGTACCTTCCCAAACTCAAACTACAAAGAAAAATAGAGGCGGTATAACGATACTTACGTCGTAGAGATCGTTCTAATGTTATCGCTTCTTGATTTCGTACCCGAGATGGTAATCCTTTTTAAACCCTTGTAGAAAGCTTAAGGTAAGTTTATAGGTCTAATTTTTTGTGGTCTCTGGAAAAATGTAGAAAAAGAAGACATAAGGCATATATATAACCACTTTTAAAAAGTCAAAGAGGTGCTAGCTTGGCACCCTAGCATTGGCCCTTCTTCAAACGCTTATATCTTTTTATCTGGATGTCGTATGAATGAACGGTTAAGAGTATGGGAACTACATTCCAAGACTATCAATTTAGTATATAATATGTCCCAAAAAACCTCATATAATACACGAAATGTATTGCTCGAAAAGCTTCATTACAAGGTAAATCGTTAGTCGGTTTTTCTGCAACTTAAATCCGATTTTTTTCAAACTTTATATTTTATATCTAAACATCATATAAAGTCATATTGTGACTTTATACTCATTTAAATTATGATTAGCACGTCTCATATTCATTATACGACATCTTGGGATGCACAGGATGTAACAATCTTCCCCCATTAGAAACATTCGTCCTCGAATGTTAAACCCCCAGAGATCCTATAGAAATTTTGGCTGAGTCTCCTCTGTAACGGTACCACTACCAATCTGACACGCAGAAAACCCAACAATACAAGCCACATGGAGCCACAATCATGAATAACACCAATGGCCTCATACGACTAATGACAGTAACTATCATAAAAATCCTGTATCGTATACTCACCTAAAGTTTGTGATGTCTCAGTCGGCTCCTCCTCCGGAAGCAAAAACAAGTGAGTATATCTAGACTTCATATCTTCTTCATCTTCCCAAGCCATCTCCTCCACATTTTTGTTTCTCCAAAGCACTTTAACCGAAGCTACTTCGCTAGTTCTCAATCTTCGAACCTGTCTATCTAGTATAGCAATGGGAGCTTCCTCATATGATAGATGCTCTGTGACCTGAACATCTTCAACCGGAATGACTCTAGACGGATCTCCGATACACTTACGGAGCATAGGCACATGAAAGACTGGATGTATATACTCCAAGTTGGAAGGCAAGTCTAACTCATATGCTACCTGGCCTACTCTGTGTATAATCTTATAAGGTCCAATGTACCGAGGTCTAAGCTTTCCATTCTTACCTAATCTCATAACGCCTTTCATTGGTGATACCTTTAGGATTACAAAGTCGTCTACCTGAAACTCCAAGTCTCGTCGTCGATTATCTGCATAGGACTTCTGACGACTCTGAGCTGCTAATAGCCTTTCCTGTATAAGCTTAATCTTCTCAACTGCCTGTTGTACCAACTTTGGTCCTACTAACTTAGTTTCCCCAGCATCGAACCATCCGATAGGTGACCTACACTTCCATCCATAAAGATCTTCGTATGGAGCCATTTGAATGCTGGAATGATAGTTATTATTATATGCAAACTCAATAAGCGGAAGATGATTATCCCAGTGACCCCTAAAGTCTATAACACATGCCTGTAGCATACCCTCACGTGTCTGAATAGTACGCTCAATCTGGCCATCTGTTTGGGGATGAAATGATGTACTAAGACTTACCTGAGTCCCCAATCCTTTATGGAAGAACCTCCAAAAATTAGTTGTAAACTGAGCACCTCTATTTGAGATAATAGATATAAGGACACCATGAAGTCGTAATATCTCCATAATGTGAAGCCTTGCATAATCCTCTGCTGAATACGTAGTCCTAACAGGCAGAAAATGAGATGATTTTGTATGTCTATCAATAATCACCCATATAGAATCGAACTTACGGTGGGAATGAAGTAAGCCTATTATGAAATCCATATTAATTACTTCCTATTTCAAAGTCGTAATCTCTATAGACTGCAATAATCCACCGGGTTTTTGATGCTAAATCTTAACCTGCTGATAATTAGGGCACTAAGCAACAAACTCTACTATATCCATCTTCATTTTGTCCCACCAGTATATTTCCATGATATCAAGATACATATTTGTCGCTCCTAGATGAATAGAATAATGAGAATAATGAGTTTCTCCCATAACCTTCCGGCGTAGCCCTGCCACATTAGGAATACATAATCGACCTCGATATTTGAGGACTCCATCTCCTGTAATCTCAAATAGTGTCTTCTCCTTTAGAGGGAAAGTATCTTTGTAATGAGCTAGCACATGATCCTCATACTGCCGCTCCTTCACTTCAGTTACTAAAAAGGATGTTGTCGTGTCCTAAATAGTAACTCCGGTATCACCTGAATCCAGTAATCGAACTCCAAGACTAGTTAGCTGATGAATCTCATGGACTATCTCACTCTTCTCTAGCTGTAAATATGATAGGCTACCCATAGATCTATGGGTGAGTGCGTCGGCTACTACATTTGCCTTCCCTGGATGGTATAAAATATCAACATCATAGTCTTTCAGTCGCTCCAACCATCGCCTCTGACGTAAATTAAATTCCTTTTTCTTGAAGATATACTAAAGGATCTTATGATCCATATAGATATCAACATGTATACCATACAAATAGTGATTCCACATCTTTAGTGCATGAATCACCGCCACTAACTCTAAATCGTGGGTCGGTTAAGTCTTCTCGTGCTTTCTTAGTTGTCTAGAAGCATAAGCAACAACCATACCATGTTGCATCAATACACAACCCAATCCAATGCCCGAAGCATCACAATAGATAGCATAACTATCGGTTCCCTCTGGGAGTTTCAGAACCGGTTGCTGAAGTCAATCTGTCCTTTAATGCCTAGAAACTCCGCTCACAAGCATTAGTCCACTGAAACCTTCTGAGTCAACTTTGTCAATGGTGCTGAAAGAGAAGAAAAATTTTCTACAAATCTCCTACAATAACCTATCAAACCCAGGAAGCTACAAACCTCCATTGTGTCATGGGACTAGGCCAAGTCTTCACTGCCTCAATCTTCTGTGTATCAACCCGGATACCCTCACCTAAAATAATATGCTCAAGAAAAGCTACAGAATTCAACCAAAATTCAAGGAAGCTCAAACAAGGTATGTTGGCTAAACTTTTCTCTTAGAATTGAATCCCACAATGATCTTGTAAGTCCCGAGTTGTTCATTATAAATTGGACTATTTTGAACAAGCTTTATGTCAAAAGTTATATGTTAAAAATGTGCTCTGAATGCTCTTATCTTATTGTGTTATCCTACGAGAATGTGATCTAAGTATGGACTGTGTATTAACGTGTATGACTTCAAGTCATGTTTCAAATGAGAGCTATCATGCCAAATTATGTAAGAAATCTCAATGTGCCTAAGACTCTTATATGCTCACGTGTGTACTTAAAATCTTGAATAGAAATGCCTTGTTGTTGATAATCCATGATAATGTTTGAAAGTGAAAGAGGTGAGCATGAGTCATGAAATAAACGTGCCAAGAATGATATTACATTTGGGGCCACTAGTGCCAATAAATTGAAGTGACGTGTAAAAGACATTGAAATGAGCTGTAAATCCTTTAAATAATAAATGCTTTGGGAGTATCGCTAGTCACCGAGGAAGGATAGGTCAAGATAATCTAACCCCAAAACTACACGTGCCGGTGTAAGAGTGATTGAGGGGTAAATCCCCATGTTGATGCGATGAGATTGGTTCCCCTTATATGGGATGTGATTGATGTGTTGAGATATTTCCCCATAAATGGGATGAAATTACTACTAGCTAGATGTAATGTGATGTCGACCCACATGGCATTGTGGTGAGATGGCTTAGCCGGTCGGGTCGAGATCCGATGCCATGCCGCGCATAAGGTGGTGTTGTGATTGGATGTCTTGGAGTGAGATGGCTTAGCCGATCAGACTGAGATCGGACTCCGTGCTAAAAGTACGGTGGTATATAGGTACTAAAGATCTCTCAAATTAAAAGTATTGAAACTTATGGAAATTTATCATTTCTCCTAACTTGATATTTTAATGTTGTTTGAGGCCCTCATTCATTACATGTTTTTGTCTCATTGTACTGTTACTCGTTCTATTGAGGGGTTGTTTAGTTTTTCATACTAGTATTATTCCATATGTACTAACGTCCCTTTTGCCGGGGCACTGCATCTTTAATGGATGCAGGTGATTCCACAGCGGGCGGCATTGAGCAGTGATAGCAGTACACTCTCTCCTCAGTGGACTTGGTGTGCCCCATTTTATTTCGGGGTCTTGTATCTTTTGTCCTTTGTACATAGCATTTTGAGGTATAACCGGGGCCTTATTGCCGGCACTATCGTAGCACCCTTTGGTTTCTATTAGAGGCTCCGTAGACCTAGTGCGGGTTCTATCTTGCGTTGGGAAAGTTAAATTAAAAATGTTGTAATTGTATCACATGTTCCACTTCAAACTACGATTGTATAGTGTACTATTTTGGAGACATGTCAATGACTTAACTAATGGAAATGAACTGGTGTTATTCACATGACCTCTTGCTGCCTCATTAATGAAATGTATCTTCTCTATATTCATGGGTGAATTGGGTAGATGGCATTGTACATGCTTGCTCGACCGGGGTATCTCCGATGAGCATTGGTCGGGCTCCCCGAGGTCGGGGCATGACAGCATGGATCCAACTGATTTGAAGGAATGAAAGGAACAATTGCAAGAGTTGTTGGTTAAGGGGTTCATCAGGCCGAGTGTTTCACCATAGGGAACACCGGTGTTGTTTGTGGAAACAATGATGGCTTTATAAGGATGTTTATTGATTGGAAGCAGTTGAAAATGGTCAATATCAAGAACAAGTATCTATTGTCTCATATTGATGATTTGTTTGATTAGCTTTAGGGTGCTAGGGTTTTCTCAAAGATTGATTTGAGGTCGGGCTACCACCAGTTGAGGATTAGGGCTCCTGACATCCCTAAGACGGCTTTCATAACTCCTTATGGGCATTATGAATTCTTGGTGATGTCTTTCGGTTTGACTAATGCCCTAACAACTTTCATGCATTTGATGAGCAGTGTGTTCCAAAATTATCTGGATTCATTCGTCATTGTATTTATTGATGATATCTTGGTGTATTCCCGTAGCGGGCAGGAGCATGATCAACATATGTGAATTGTGCTCCAGATCTTGAGGGAGAAGAAGTTGCATGCTAAGTTCTCCAAGTGTGAGTTTTGGTTGGATTCTATAGCATTCTTGGGCCACGTGGTATCAAGTGATGGGATCAAGGTGGATCCAAAGAATATTGAGGCAATTCAGAGTTGGCCTACACCTTTTACCACTATAGAGATGAAAATTTTCTTAGGTTTGGCTGGTTGCTATTGTCGCTTTGTAGAGGAATTCTCATCTATTACAGATCTATTGACCAAGTTCACTCAGAAAGGTGTTCTCTTCAGGTGGACTGACGAGTCCAAGGAGAGCTTTTACAATGTCACGACCCAAGATCTTAACCTGTCATTATGGCGCCTATCGATGGTACTAGGCAAGCCGACTCTCAAAAATACTTCCAATGTTTCATAAAAGATAAGTCAAAAGCTTTTACATGATAAAGTTTTCGTAAAAACAGGAGTTAAACTCAAAATACAGTGCGGAAAAAAACTAGCCCCAAACATCGGGTGTTACCAAGTCATGAGCATCTAAACAACCAATCTAAGAAATAGTGTCTACAAGAGTCTGTATCAAAATACCAATACAGAGAAGAAAAGATAACAAGGAAGGAGAGATAAGGACTGCGAATGCCAGCAGCTACCTCGTGAATCCCTGATACTCAACCGCGCACGAGATCAACGTCCTCCATGACCGGAAACACCTGGATCTGCACATGACGTACATGGTGTAGCGTGAGTACAACCAACTCAGTATGTAACAATAATAATTAAGGAACCGAAAGGTAGTGACGAGCTATACAAATACAGTTTATTTCAGTAATTTCACCAATGAAACTAGACATGTTTCAATTTTGGCAATTTAAGCAAGTCAGTTACACATTACCAAGTTCAGGTAAAACCGGATACAATATTTTCCAGAAGTTTCAGAAAAATGACATAAATCACCTAAGTGCAGCAACAAATGAAACAAGTGCAACTTCTCAGGGCAACAGTCCCTCAAGCTCTCTTAATAGCTCAACACTCAGCTCTCAGCCCTTAATACTCACACTCAATAGGTACCTCCGCTCTCTGGGGGTGTACAGACTTCGGAGGGGCTCCTACAGCCCAATCGCTACAATCCGCATGGACAACTCACGTGCTATAGTATCATATCAAGATCCGCACAGACAACTCACGTGCTACAGTATCATATCAACTACAGTATCATATCAGAATCCGCACGTACAACTTATGTGCTATAGTATAAATATCATGTCCGCACGGACAACTCACGTGCTATGGTGTCATTACCTCACAAACATGCCCTCGGCCTCACTTAGTCATCAACCTCTCTAGTCTCACAGCCCTTAGTAATAAAGGGGAATCAGCCCAAAACATAATGATATAGTGTATCAATAGGGAATAATAGAGACTGAGGTATAATATGCAAGTAATACTGTGACTGATTACAAGTAACAATAAGAAGAAAGGCTCAACATGTATCACAACCACTAGGGGTCTTTACAGAACCAACACATAGTCTAAGCATGATTTCTAACATGATTCACTGTTAAATTTCTATAGCACAGAAAGGGCACATACCTAACAACAAACATATTCAACTTTCCAGTCTCACGGAATGGACAAAATCCCAAGTCCCGCGGTGCATACCCACACGCCCGTCACCTAGCATGTGCGTCACCTCCAAAATACTCACATAAAATAATAATCCGGGGTTTCATACCCTCAGGACCAAATTTAAAATTGTTACATACATTGAACTGCGCAAAACTCTACTCCAAGTGCCATTGCCTCTCGAATCGGTTTCAAAATGCCCCGAATCTAGCCACAAGCAGTACAATACAATTAATGTAGGCTAAAGGAATCAATTCCAAAAGAATAAACACAAAAGTATAAGCCAAAATCCAAAATTGTGCCTCAATATGATTTATAAGGTAAGGTCTAGCACAGTATGTGTCTGCTATATTCCTATGCCTTTGGGAAGATCCAAGCGGCTATGAGATTATATGCCCTCGTGAGACTTTTGCCGGCAGCTAAACCATGCTCTTCTACATGAGGCTGCCATCTAACGCAATGGAGGCGCAGAGGAGTGATTATATAGCCAAGGCATAGAGGCAACATTACTGTAGCTTTTTCCCCCCTTACTTGTACTCTTCGGTTGTGGTTTTTTCTTTTATTTTATTATTAATAAACTAGCTACTAGGCTTGCCTAGTAGTATAATTTTCTAAAACAAAAATCCAAAATTAGCTCAAACCCGTCCCCCGGGCCCATGTCTCGGAATCCGACAAAAGTCGCAAAACCTGAAATCCCATTCACTCACGAGTCTAACCATACCAAATTTATCAAAATCCGACGCCATTTGGTCATCCAAATCCCCAAAATTTACTCTCCAAATCTCTAGCCCTAAACCCCCAAATTTCACCTCAAAAACTCACCAACTAGATGTAAAATTAGTGGGGAAACATCATTATTGAAGATAAATGGACACAAGGAGCTTACCTCAGTAATCACTTCAAAATCCCTCTAAATATCCTCCAACATCTGAGCTCAAAGTGGTGAAAATGGTGAAAAATCTCGAAGTCCCGTATTTATATGTTCTGCCCAGGCCTTTCGCACCTGCGGCCTCTCATCCACACCTGAGGAACCGCTTCTGCGGTTATACTGCTGCTTCTGCGGAAACAACTTAAGCCACTGGGCTCGCACCTGCGCTCCAGGTCTCGCACTTGCAGAGGCGCTTCTGCGGCCTTTCGTCCGCCTCCGCGAAAATGCCCAAGCCTTCAAACTTCGCATCTACGGAGCCATTCACACATCTAAGGGCTCGTAGATGCACATTTTCCTATGCACCTATGTCCCCTGCCCTTCCTGGCCTTGCCCGCTTCTGCGGCCTCCCTCTTCGCTTCTGCGGGCTCGCACCAGCGATTAAACTTCCGCAGGTGCGATTACACTAGCTGAGTCCAAACTTCAGCAGTCTTCCAACTTCAAAAACATGGTCCGTTAACCACCCGAAATCAACCCGAGGCCCCCGGGACCTCAACCAAACATACCAACAAGTCTTACAACCCAATACAAACTTAGTCGAATCCTCAAATCACCTCAAACAACCTCCAAACACGAATTACACACGGATTCAATCCTAATGAACTTCGAAATTTCCAAACTCTACAAACGACGCCGAAACATATCAAATCACGTCCGATTGACCTTAAATTTTGTACACATGTCATAAATGGTACCACAAACCTACTCTAATTCCAGAAATCCGATCTGACCTCCATATTAAAAATTCCACTCTCGATCAAATTTGCCAAAATTCCAACTTTGGCCAATTCAAGCCTAATTCTACTACGGACCTTCAAATCACATTTCGGATTCGCCCCTAAGTCCAAAATCACATAACGGAGCTAACAGAACCATCAAAATTCAAATTCGAGGTCGTTTATACATAAGTCGACATCCGGTCGACTTTTCTAACTTAAGTTTCTAATTAAGAGACTAAGTGTCTCAATTCACTGTGAAATCACTCCGGACCCGAACCAACTAACCTAGTAAGTCATATAACAGCTGTAGAACAAAAAAGAAGTAGAAAATAGGGAAACAGGGCTACAACTCTCAAAACGACCGGCCGGGTTGTTACATCCTCCCCCTCTTAAACAAACGTTCATCCTCGAACGAGTATAGAGACATACCTGAAGTGGTGAAAAAATGAGGATAACTGTTGCGCATATCTTGCTAGGTATCCTAAGTCGCCTCCTCGGCCGGCTAACCCCTCCACTGAACCTTCACAGAAGCAATATTCTTCGACCTCAACTTTCGAACCTGTCTATCCAAGATTGCCACCGGCTCCTCAACATAAGATAAATCCTTATCCAACTGGACTGAGCTGAAATCCAACACATGGGACGGATCGCCGTGATACTTTCGGAACATCGAAACATGGAATACTGGATGAATTCTTACTAGATTGGGAAGCAAGGCAAGCTCATAAGCAACCTCCCCAACACGTCGCAACACCTCAAATAGGACGGTAAGCTTGGTCTCAGCTTGCCCTTCTTTCCGAACCTCATAACACCCTTCATGGGTGACACCCATAGCAGGGCCCGCTCTCCAACCATGAATGCGACATCGCAAACCTTCCGATCCGCATAACTCTTCTATCTGGACTGGGCTGTGCGAAGTCAATCCCGAATCACCTTAACCTTCTCCAGAGCATCTTGAACCAAGTCTGTACCCAATAGCCTAGCCTCGCCCGACTCGAACTAACCCACTGGAGACCGACACCGCCTACCATACAGAGCCTCATACGGTGCCATTTGGATGCTCGACTAATAACTGTTGTTGTAGGAAAACTCCGCAAGTGGAAAGAACTGATCCAAAGCACCCCCAAAATCTATCACACAAGCACGGAGCATATCCTCCCGTATCTGAATAGTGCGCTCGGACTGTCCGTCCGTCTGAGGTTGAAATAATATGCTCAACTCAACCCGAGTACCAAACTCCTGCTGTACAGCCCTCCAGAACCATGATATAAACTGCATACCCCAGTCAGAGATGATATAAACTCGAGCCAGCTGCTCGGAAGAATAAGTAGTCATCACAGAAATAAAATGAGCTGACTTGGTGAGCCTATCCACAATCACCCAAACTGCATCAAACTTTCACTGAGTTCGTGGAAGCCCAACAACAAAATCCATAGTGATCCGCTCCCATTTCCACTTTGGAATCTCTAATTTCTGGAGCAACCCACCTAGCCGCTGATGCTCATACTTCACCTGCTAGAAATTTAGACATCGAGCTACATACTCCACTATGTCCTTATTCATTCTCCTCCACTAGTAATGTTGCCTCAAGTCCTGATACATCTTTGCGGCACCCGGATGACTAGAATACCGCAAACTGTGAGCCTCCTGGAGAATCAACTCACGCAAACCATCTACATTGGGCACACATAGCCTGTCATGCATCCTCAATGTACCATCATCCCCAATAGTGACCTCATTAGCATCACCGTGCTGGACCGTGTCCTTAAGGACAAGAAGGTGGGGGTCATCATACTGACGCTCCCTGATACGATCATAAAGGGAAGATCGAGAGACCACACAAGCCAATACTCGACTCGACTCAGAAACATCCAATCTAACAAACTGGCTGGCTAAGGCCTGAACATCCAATGCCAATGGCCTCTCTACTGTTGGAAGGTATGCTAAGCTCCCCAAACACCTCGCCCGGCGACTCAAGGCATCGGCCAGCACATTGGACTTCCCAGGTGTCACGCCCCAGCCTCGGGGAGCGCGACCGGTGCTCAACCAAGTGGACCCGGTCGAGAAAGCCTGCTAGACACTATCTACCCGACTCACCTATGATCTAGAGAAGGCATGCTCTCATTAGTTAGGCAGGAGAAAGTTCATACATGTATATATTACTAAGTCATTTCATTTTGTTACATCATCGTTAAGTTTCAAAATACATACATCCTTATAACTGAGTGGAACAAAAGCCCAAAACACAACATGATCCGTTGACTTTTCGAACACCCATATACAACCCACATAGTGTCGACGGAGCATCTAAAGATACAAAAGAGAGTAAAGATGGTGCTGGCAACAATGCACCGGCTATACCTCAAAACAATTACCACAATATAAATAAAAGGTACAATACATGACCCCGGAATGGAATGGGGCTCACCGAGTCTGCTGAGAAGAGGATTTATCACTATCTGCGATCAACACTGTCTACTATGTAACCACCTGCATCCACTTAAAGATGCAGTGCCCCCGGCAAAAGGGATGTTAGTACCGTCGAATAGCACTAGTATGTATACCTAAACACCATCTCAATAGAATGAATAATAATACAAGAGGAACAATAAAAAATTCGATAAGAGCTTCAAAAAATATTAAAACGTCAAGTTAAGGATCACATAGCTTTTTAAGTCAATTCCCGCATTATTAGGTTGGATGGTTTTTAGTGCCAATATGCGATAATACACAATACTACCGTCTTCTTACACGGAGTCCGATCTCGGCCCGATCAGCTAGACCATCTCATTTGAGACATCAACCATATTCACAATTTCATCCACAATACCACCGTGTTCTTATACGAAGTCCAATCTCGGCCTGATAGGCTAGGCCATCTCATTTGAGACATCAACCATATTTACAATTTCATCCACAATACCACCGTGTTCTTACACGGAGTCTGATATCGGCCCGATCGGCTAGGCCATCTCATTTGAGACATCACCGCTTTTCAATCAATCATCTCAATTCATATTTCTTTTCTATCTTTCCAATACAATGGCACGAGTGGCCCTAATTATAAAGTTATTCTTGGCGATTGGCCGTATTTAATGATTCAAGTTCCTTTCCACATCCAACATTATTATTATCATCAATGACAACACGATTTTTCATTCAAGACTTTTGATTTCACATGTGAGCAATTTAGAATCTAAGGCACATAGAGTCTTTTCACACAATTTTGGCATAGCAGTATTTAGTCGAATTTGACTGAAGTCTAGGCATTTTTAGCACATATTCTAAGTTTTGAACATTTTCTCAGATGACGAGATAACATGATGGAAGCATGGGAATACATATTACACTTACATTTTCAAAACAAGCATATTCGGGATAGTAATTTCTAGGATATTCATTTTGGGACTTGCATCGATTTCATGAATACCATGGGGTTCAATTCTAAGAAAAGGGGGTTTATCCAACATACCTCAATTGAGATTCTTAAAACTCTAAGATGTTCCGGGATATTAGCAACTTCAATCTATTTTAGCAATATAATAAAATTAAACCAAAAATTAGGAAAACGATCATGATTCTAGCTCAGTTGAGCATTTTATCAAACACTATGTGTGTGTTAATGTTCCTTGGCCCTTTTTATGAAAGTCATTACCATCCCACACCCCATTCTTTTCTATAGTTAACTCACAATCTCCCCACGTACCTTACGAATACATGCATGCAAGGTAAGCACTCACATCCCCATGAGCTACCTTACTAATTGCCCATTCTAGTTACATTTCAAAATCAAGAGCTTGGTGATGGAATCCTACCTCCTAGGATGAAGACCTAGGGTGCTTCTCTTGATAATATTCAAAGGTTTAAGAAAGAATTAAAGAGTAATTTGATGAAGATCACTTTCTCCCTCTAGGACACTCTCTCTCACTCTAAAGTATCAGGTTTTGCTCAAAAATGGCCCCTTACATCTATTTTAACGAAGTAGGGTCGGGTTTTAAAACCCCAAAAATGAAGCTCCGGAACAGGTTCTGCGGTCGCATATGCGACCACATAATGGTTATGCGGTCCGCGAAATGACGGCAAAATTGGGGTGCCAAAACTGGAAAGGAACTGACCAGGTCTGTGGTCACTATACGGCCCGCAGACCTGTTTTGCAGTCGCATAATGCACCGCAGAACGGTTCTGCGGTCGCATAGTGCACCGCAGAACCTCCTTCCAAAAAATCCCAAAGCGGGATATGCGACAAGAGTGTGGCCCGTGAAATGGTTATGCGGTCACATAATGGGTCGCAAAAATGACATTAAAAATGGCCCAAAAGATTGCTCCACTCTACGGCCATTCTGCGGTCCGCATAGTGGTTCTGCGGTCGCAGAACGGGCTGCAGAAATGCCTACTTCTGCCCAACATTTTCCTTCAACTCCCCAGCGCGCTGCTCAATTCAAAAAGTCTGAACCGCGATGAGCAAGCTCGTCGCGAAGAATTTCTACTATTCTTAACCTCTACGCCTACTTCGGCATCACAGAATCCGGGTTTTTAGGAAAAAATTATGGGGCCTTACATCCTCCCCCACTTAAGATCATTCATCCTCGAATAAGGATCAGGGTCCACTATTAGCACCTTATGGAACTCAGTTTTTCATACCCCACACCAGCAGCCCCAAATTTCCAAAAATTTCGCCAGAGTTTCCTTTGTAACTAGGCATATCCACCTGTCAGAGAGCCACATAATCACATTCTAAAAACATGTACACAATCCAATGATGTAACATAAATCATAACAATACCAACTGTGGCCTCATGTAAACAACATATAATCAAAATGAACACCTTTACATTAACTAAACAAATGATACAAAATTCACAAGCGACAAGTTCATAAAAAGGATCACACAGCTATTCAAACAAATAAGGATACTTCTTCTTCATCTCTTCCTCGGCCTCCCAAGTGGCCTCTTCAACCTGCTGGTTTCGCCATAACACTTTCACGGAGGAAATTTCTTTATTTCTCAACTTTCGGACTTGTCTATCAAGAATGGCAACTGGAATTTCTTCATATGACAATTTTTCATTAACCTCAATGGTCTCAATCGGCACAATAGCGGACGGATCTCCAACTACCTTCTTCAACATGGACACATGGAATGCCGGTGCACTAACGACATCTCGGGTGGTAGCTTAAGCTTGTACGCCACCTAACCAATCCTCTGGATGATTTTGTATAGCCCGACATACCTCGGGCTCAATTTCCCTTTCTTTCCGAACCGCATTATACCCTTCATGGGGGAAACCTTTAGAAATACCCAATCAACTTCTTTGAACTCTAAGTCTCTACGACAAATATCCGAATAGAAATTTTGATGGCTCTGAGCAGTTTTCAACCGCTCCTTTATGATCTTAACCTTCTCCATATCCTAATGCATGAGGTCTGGCCCTATCAACTCAGCTTCCCCAATCTTGAACCACCCAATGGGAGATCTATATCTCCTACCATACAATACCTCAAATGGTGCCATCTAAATACTTGCATGAAAGCTGTTCTTATAAGCAAACTCTATGAATGGAAAATGATCATCCCAGCCACCCTTGAAGTCAAGAACACAAGCACGCAACATGTCCTCACGTGTCTGAATAGTCCGCTCTACTTGCCCGTCGATCTGTGGATGGAAGGTTGTACTAAGATTTACATGAGTACCCAAACCTTGCTGAAATTTCTTCCAAAAATTAGCCGTGAACTGAGCCCCTCGATCGGAGATGATAGAAACTGGAGTGCCATGCAGCCTTACTATTTCCTTGATATACAACTGAGCATATTGTTCCGCTATGTCGGTAGATTTAACTGGCAAGAAATGAGTTGATTTCGTAAGGCGGTCCACGATCACCCAAATTGAGTCAGCCTTGCACGGAGTGCGCGGTAACCCTACCACGAAGTCCATATTAATCATTTTCCACTTCCACATTGGAATTTCTATGTTTTGTGCCAACCCACCAGGCCGTTGATGTTCGGCCTTCACTTGCTGACAATTCGGACACCTTGCCACAAAGTCCGCCACATTTCTTTTCATGTCATTCCACCAATAGACTTCCTTGAGGTCGTGATACATCTTTGTTGAACCTGGATGCACGGAATACCTAGAAGCGTGAGGCTCGATCATGATTCTTTCCCGGAGACTATCTACATTCGGAACATATAGTCTCCCTTGGTACCTTAGTAAACCATCATCCATGCCAAGCGCAAAAGCCATAGTCTTATGTTTTTGAATCCCCTCCTTCAGCTGTACCAACAATGGATCATTGTATTGCTTCTCTTTGACTTCCACAACAAGCGATGATTCAGCCTTATTTTGCACAATTACCCTTTCTTCACTAGAGTCCGCAAGACGAACTCCCAAATTGGCTAGCTGATGAACCTCCCTGGCCAACGGCCTTTGACATGCCTCCAAGTGAGACACACTACCCATAGATTTCTGGCTAAGAGAATCCATCACAACATTGGCTTTCCCCGGGTGATACAGAATATCGATGTCGTAATCCTTGAGTAACTCAAGCTATCTTCTGTGCCTCAGATTCAGCTCTTTTTGTTTGAAAATATATTGAAGACTCTTGTGGTCCGTGAATACATCCACATGGACCCCATACAAATAATGACACCAAATTTTTAGTGTAAAAACCCCTCGCCGCAAGTTCTAAGTCATGTGTTAGATAATTCTTTTCATGATTCTTTAGTTGCCTAGAAGCGTATGCTATAACCTTGTCGTGTTGCATTAACACACACCCAAGCCCAATTCTTGAAGTGTCACAATATATCACAAATTCATTTGTACCCTCTGGCAGGGTCAACACTGGCGTTGTAGTCAATCTCTATTTCAACTCCTGGAAGCTTCTTTATCAAGCATCAGACCATTGGAACATAACTGCTTTCTGAGTCAATTTAGTCAACAGAGAGGTAAGAGTAGAGAACCCCTCCACAAACTTCCTGTAATACCCTGCTAAGCCCAAGAAATTGCGAATCTTGATTGGCGATGTAGGTCTAGGCCAATTCTTTACTGTTGAAATCTTTTGAGGATAAACCTTAATTCCTTCTCTAGAGACAACATGACCCAAGAATGTGATATATTCGGGCCAAAGTTCACACTTTGCAAACTTCGCATACAATTGGTATTGATGAAGAGTCTGCAAAACTGCCCTGAGATGATCGGCATGGTCCTCTCAACCTCGTGAATACACAAGAATATCGTCAATGAATACTATCACAAAGGAATCGATAAAAGGCTTGAAAACACGATTCATAAGATCCATGAAAGTCGCTTGGGCATTTGTTAGCCCAAAAGACATTACCAGAAATTCAAAGTGCCCATACCAGGTTCTGAAAGTTGTTTTCGGAATATCTTGCTCCCTGATCTTCAATTGGTGGTATCCGGATCGTAAATCAATTTTGGAGAAGTATCTAGCACCATGTAACTGATCAAACAAATCATTTATTCTTAGTAACAGGTACTTGTTTTAGATTATGAATTTGTTGAGTTGCTAGTAGTCAATACACATCCTCAATGATCCATATTTCTTCCTCACAAAGAGGACTGGTGCGCCCCATGGTGACACACTCGATCGGATGAAACCCTTTTCTAACAAATCCTTCAATTGTTCCTTTAGTTCCTTCAGTTCTGCTGGTGCCATCATGTAGGGCTAAATAGATATAGGTTGCGTGCCTGGCATCACATCAATCCCAAAATTGATCTCCTTATCTGGCAGAATCCCAGGGAGTTCATCAGGAAAGACCTCTGGAAATTCATTCACAACTGGCACAGCTCGAGTGTAGGTGCCTCAGCAGTGGTGTCCGTAACCCAGACCAAGTGATAGATACACCCCTTGTTGATTATCTTTGTGGCCTTAAGGTAAGAAATAAACCTACCTTTTGGCATCACATTATCCCCCTTCCACTCAACAACTAGCTCAATAGGAAATTTAAACCTCACAGTTCTAGTTCGGTAATCGAGCTTGGCAAAACATGAATAAAGCCAATCCATTCCCATAATTACATCAAAATCGACCATCCCCAATTCAATGAGATCGGCCTCGGTGTCCCGATCACGTACCGTGATAACACAACCCCTATAAACCCGTGCGGCCATACTAGACTCGCCAACCAGAGTAGATACAGAGAACGACTCATGAAGTTATTCCGGTTCTATCCCAAATTCCATAGCAACATAAGGGGAAACATAGGACAAGGTGGAACCGGGATCAATAAGAGCATATACATCATGAGATTGGACAGTCAATATACCTGTGACAACATCTGGAGAAGCCTCTGCACACTGGAAACCACTCATAGCATAGAAACGGTTGGGTCCTCCTGAACTCTACGCACCACCCCTAGCTACACCACGCCCTGGTGGCACCAGAGTGCCTCGAGCTGGATGGGGTGGTGAAGGCATGGCAATTGCAAAACTGGACGGTTATGTTCTGCCCCTGCCCGCAACCTGGCGGGATGAACGGCACTCCCTTTGAATATGACCTATCAATCCGCATCTGTAACATATAGGTATGTCCATGTAGCAGATCCACGAGTGCATCTTCCCACACCTGGGGCATGGGGGCCTCCGTTGCTGCTGGAATCTCCCTCCTGATTGGCCCTTGCTGGTGGGATCCCCTGCTGCTGACTGGGCCCTACTGGTGGTACACTGGCTGAAGACTGAAGAAAAGACTAGGATGGCCCTGATGACCCTCCCCTGAAAGCTGATCTTCCCCCACCAAATGACTTCCCAAAGTTGCTTGTGGAACGGGCCTTTCTAGTACCCTCTCGCTCCCTTGTGTTCTTCAACTTACGGTCCTCTGTAGCTTGAGCAAATGCTACCGTTTTCCCATAGTTCATATCTGAATTCAAGGCAGCTCTAGCGGCCTCATTGATAGCCAAGGGGCTAAGGACCTGCACAAACCGGCGCACTCTAGCCTCCATAGTGGGCAACATGAGAATGGCATATTTAGATAGACGCACAAACTCCATGTGATACTCCCACACACTTTTACTTCCTTGCTTAAGGTTCTTAAACTCTACGGCACAAGCTGCCCTAGTCTCGGCCTGCAAAAAATGGTCCATGAAAGCATCAGCAGACTCGCTCCACCTCACTGGAGGGCTCCCCTCCTCCTGAGAGTCCTCCCACAGCTCAAACCAAGAATAGGCTACCCCTTTCAAGCGGTAGGCGGCCAACTCCACTCCCTCCGTCTCAATAGCGCTCATAACCGAGAGAGTCTTATGCATCTCGTTAATGAAGTCTTATGGGTCCTCCTCGGGATTAGCACCCATGAACACCGAAGGATCCAACTGAAAAAACCTATTCACCATGGAACCACTAGAATCCCCTTGTTGGCTAGAAGAAGTGGGTGCAACATTTGATCATTGGGCTTAAGAAGCCACTATCTATGTCAGCATCTGAATAGCTCCCCTAAGATACCCATCAGAAATACCAGAACCGGAAGCTGGGGCTGGGGGTGGAACCAGAATATCAGGTGGAGGGACCGTCGCACCCTCTGTAGGTGCAGGGACTAGTGTGGCCTGGCCAGGTGTAGTCGAAACAGGCAGTGAAGCAGTCGGGGGATTATCCTCACCCCTCGGGTTTTCACCCGCATCATCAAATAAAGGGTCAACTGCCACTCCTAAGGCAGCATTGGCCCCTTGGCTAGTTCTTGCTCTCTTCTTATGTGCCATATACAAAATGTTAAATGAATGCACGAGTTAGAGGAGGAACAGTTGCACAATTTGTTTCATCGCACGATCCAGGATATTTAAGAAGGGTATTATTCCTAAATGTCCAAGTAGCCTCCAACTTATAGATGTGGACGACAACACACCGATAAGAAGGACTCTACCAGACACGGCTCCGAGACATCCTAGGAAACTTTAAAACCTTAGGCTCTGATACCAAGTTTGTTATGCCCCAACCTCGGGGAGCGCGACCGGCGCTTAACCGAGTGGACCTGGTCGAGCAAGCTTGCTAGACACTATCTACCCGACTCATCTATGATCCAGAGAAGGCATGCTCTCATTAGTCAGGCAGGAGAAAGTTCATACATGTATATATTACTAAGTCATTTCATTTTATTACATCATCGTTAAGTTTCAAAATACATACATCCTTATAACTGAGTGGAACAAAAGCCCAAAACACAACATGATCCGTTGACTTTTCGAACACCCATATCCAACCCACATAGTGTCTACAGAGCATCTAAAGATACAAAAGAGAGTAAAGATGGTGCTGGCAACAATGCCACGGCTATACCTCAAAAACATGACCACAATATAAATAAAAGGTACAATACATGACCCCAGAATGGATGGGGCTCACCGAGTCTGCTGAGAAGAGGATGTATCACTATCTGCGATCAACATTGTCTGCTATGTAACCACCTACATCCACTTAAAGATGCAGTGCCCCCGGCAAAAGGGATGTTAGTACCATCGAATAGCACTAGTATGTATACCTAAACACCATCTCAATAGAATGAATAATAATACAAGAGGAACAATAAAAAATTCGATAAGAGCTTCAAATAATATTAAAACGTCAAGTTAAGGATCACATAGCTTTTTAAGTCAATTCCCGCATTATTTGGTTGGATGGTTTTTAGTGCCAATATGCGACAATACACAATACCACCGTCTTCTTACACGGAGTCCAATCTCGGCCCGATCAGCTAGGCCATCTCATTTGAGACATCAACCATATTCACAATTTCATCCACAATACCACCGTGTTCTTACACGGAGTCCAATCTCGGCCTGATAGGCTAGGCCATCTCATTTGAGACATCAACCATATTCACAATTTCATCCACAATACCACCGTGTTCTTACACGGAGTCTGATATCGGCCCGATCGGCTAGGCCATCTCATTTGAGACATCACCGCTTTTCAATCAATCATCTCAATTCATATTTCTTTTCTATCTTTCCAATACAATGGCACGAGTGGCCCTAATTATAAAGTTATTCTTGGCGATTGGTCGTATTTAATGATTCAAGTTCTTTTCCACATCCAACATTATTACTATCATCAATGACAACACGATTTTTCATCCAAGACTTTTGATTTCACATGTGAGTAATTTAGAATCTAAGGCACAAAGAGGATTTTCACACAATTTGGTATAGCAGTCTTTAGTCGAATTTGACTTGAAGTCTAGGAATTTTTAGCACACACTCTAAGTTTTGAATATTTCCTCAGACGACGAGATAACTTGATGGAAGCATGGCAATACATCTTACACATACATTTTCAACACAAGCATATTCGGGATATCAATTCTAGGACGTTAATTTTGGGAATTGCATCGATTTCATGAATACCATGGGGTTCAATTCTAAGAAGAGGGGATTTAGCCAACATACCTAAATTGAGCTTCTTAAAACTCTACGATGTTCCGGGATATTAACAACTTCAATCTATTTTAGCAATATAACAAAATTGAACCAAAATTTAGGGAAACGATCATGATTCTAGCTCACTTGAGCATTTTATCAAATACTATGTGTGTATTAAGGTTCCTTGGCCCTTTTTATGAAAGACTTTACCATCCAACACCCCATTCTTTTCTATATTTAACTCACAATCTCCCCATGTTACTTAAGAATACATGCATGTAAGGTAAGCACTCTCATCCCCATGAACTACCTTACTAATTGCCCATTCTAATTACATTTCGAAATCAAGAGCTTGGTGATGGAATCTTACCTCTTATGATGAAGACCTAGGGTGCTTCTCTTGATAATCTTCAAAGGTTTAAGCAAGAATTGAAGAGTAATTTGATGAAGATCACTTTATCCCTCTAGGACTCTCTCTCACACTCTAAAGTATTAGGTTTTGCTAAAAAAATGGCCCCTTACATCTATTTTAATGAAGTAGGGTCGGGTTTTAAAAAACCAAAAATGAAGCTCCGGAACAGGTTTTGCAGTCGCACATGCGACCGCCTAATGGTTATGCGGTCCGCGAAATGAGCAGAAAATTGGGGTGCCAAAACTGGAAAGGAACTGAGTAGGTCTGCGGTCACAATGCGGCTCGCAGACTTGTTCTGCGGTTGCATAAAACACCGTAGAATGGTTATGCGATCGCATAGTGCACCGTAAAACCTCCCTCCGAGAAAGTCTAAAGCGGGATATGCGACAAGAGTGCATCCCACAAAATAGTTATGCGATCACATAATGGGTCGCAAAAATGACATTAAAAATGGCCCAAAAGACTGCTCCACTCTGCGGCCATTCTGCGGTCGCAGAACGGGCCGCAGAAATGCCTACTTCTGCCCAACATTTTCCTTCAACTCCCCTGCGCGTTCCTCAATCCAAAAAGTCTGGCATCACATAATCTAGGTTTTTAGGAAAACTTTTACGGGGCCTTACACCGGGATGGTACAAAATGGTGATATCATAGTCCTTAAGAAGCTCCAACCACCTCCGCTGAC
This sequence comes from Nicotiana tabacum, assembly GCF_000715075.1. Classification (NCBI taxonomy): domain Eukaryota; kingdom Viridiplantae; phylum Streptophyta; class Magnoliopsida; order Solanales; family Solanaceae; genus Nicotiana; species Nicotiana tabacum. The sequence continues at coordinate 47,474,058 of NC_134088.1, forward strand.
ACGAGTTAAGATCCTTTAGTTTGAACAGGTGCTGCAAACTCCGGTGATCAGTGTAAATCTCATAATGGATCGGTGCCACCAGATCTTCAAGGCATGAACAATAGCTGCTAACTCAAGGTCATAGACAAGATAGTTCTTTTCGTGGGGCTTCAACTTGTGCGAAGCATAAGCAATCACTCTACCCTCCTACATCAGAACACACCTAATACCAATCTAGGAAGCATCACAATACACTATGTAAGAACAAGAAGTTGATGGTAGAAATAGAATAGCAGCCGTGGTCAATGTAGTCTTGAGCTTCTGCAAGCTCTCCTCGCACTCATCTGACCACCTAAAAGGAGCACCCTTTTGGTCCAATTTGGTCAAGGGCGATGCAATAGATGAGAAACCCTCCACAAAACGACGGTAATAACCAGCCAAACCAAGAAAGCTTTGAATCTCCATGGCTGATGACAGTTTGGGCCAACTCTGAACCTCCCCTATCTTCTTCGGATCCACCTGAATACCCTCACTAGACACCATGTGCCCCAAGAATGCCACTGAACTGAGACAAAACTCACACTTGGAGAACTTTGCATAAAGCTTCTCCTCCCTCAACTGCTGCAACACAATCTTCAGATGCTGGCATGTTCCTCCTAGCTATGAGAGTACACCAGGATATCATCAATAAATACAATAATGAACGAGTTAAGATAAGGCTGAAACACACTGTTCATCAAATGCATGAATAATGCTGGGGCGTTGGTCAGCCCAAAAGACATCACGAGGAACTCATAATGGCCATATCGGGTTCTGAAAGTTGTCTTAAGAATATCTGAGTCTCGAATCTTCAACTGGTGATATCTTGACTGCAAATCAATCTTGGAGAACACCCTTGATCCCTGAAGCTGGTCAAATAGATCATCAATACGCAGCAACGGATACTTGTTCTTGATTGTGACCTTGTTCAGCTGCCTGTAATCAATGCACATTCTCATAGTACAATCCTTCTTCTTCACAAATAAAACTAATGCACCCCAAGGTGACATGCTAGGCCGAATAAACCCCTTATCAAGGAGTTCCTGAAGTTGCTCCTTCAATTCTTTCAACTCCGCCGGTGCTATACGGTACGATGGAATAGAAATGGGCTGAGTGCCTGATACCAAATCAATACTGAAGTCAATATGCCTATTAGGTAGCATGCCCGGCAGGTCTGCATGAAACACATCTGAAAAATCTCGCACCACCAGAACAAAATCAATAGTAGGGGTCCCTGCACTAACATCCCTCACAAAGGCCAGATAAGATAGACATCCCTTCTCAACCATCCGCTGAGCCTTCAATTATGAAATCACTCTATTGGGAATATAGTCTATAGAGCAGCTCCACTCAACTCTCGGCAACCCCGGCATTGCCACATCACGGTCTTAGCGTGATAATCTATAACCGCATGACATGGAGACAACCAGTCCATACCCAAAATCACGTCAAAATCGACCATACTAAGAAATAAGAGATCCACTCTAGTCTCCAAACTCCCAATAGTCACCACACATGACCGATATACACAGTCCTCAATAATAGTATCGCCCACCAAAGTAGATACATGAACAAATGAAACTAGAGACTCACGGGGCATATCCAGATAATGAGTGAAATACGAGGACACATATGAATAAGTGGAACCAAGGTCAAATAATATAGAGGCATCTCTGTGGAAAACTGATACAATACCTGTGATCACATCATCCAAAGCAATGGCATCTAGTTTGGCATGGAGAGCATAGAAACAGTCATGGCCGCCCCCTGGTCGGCCTCCCCCTCTAGGGCGACCCCTAGCTGATTGAGCCCCACCCCGAGCTAGGTGGGTAGGTGGTGGAGTTGTTAGTGTTGGTGCCATCGACCGGGAACTCTATTGTGGAGTCCCACTCAATAACCTAGGTCAACTCTCTTAATATGACAAAAATCTCTGCACTCAAAACAACCCCTCCTCTGATGGAACTGCTGCTCTTAATACCCCAAGGAACTACCCGTAGACACCTGAGCTGACAAGGCAGGGTGAGAACTCTGTGCTGGTAGTGCACTGAATGAAGACTGGCCCTGCTGATAACTATGTGAACCATGGCCAGATGATGCACCATGTTGAACTGGGTGAGCCGTCAGGGCATGTCTGAAAGGACGACCCCTACCGTGGTGGAACTGACCCCCAGAAGGAACACCGTTGAATCCACCATGTCCACGAGGCCTCTTAGCCTCCCTCTCAACCCGCTCCTGGATGCGAACCATCTCAATATGACAGGCAATGTCGACAACCTCATCAAAAGTAGCACCAGACACACTCTCTCTAGTCATAAACAATCGCAGCTGCAAAAGTGAGGCCATCTATGAACCTCCTGATCCTCTCCCTATCGGTGGGAACCAACCAGACAGCATGACGGACCAAATCAGAAAATCTCATCTCATATTGCATCACGGACTAAGGCACAAACTTCACCAGGAAGAAAACGGAGAACTGCTACCGGGTAAGAGGTGTTGCGTCGATGTTACACCCCATATTTTTGTACGTGAAAGTACGCCATAAATAAATTGATGAAAGTTCGGGAATGAGATTATTTGGAGATTATAAGCATTATACTACTTCAAACAAGTGATGAGTAAATTCGTGGAAGTGATATGGTAAGCAAATCAAAGAAAATGAATTTTCGTCAAAGTTTGACATTTTGAGATAAAATACGGTTGAAGCTATAATACCCCGTATTTATGGACTAGTGCCATACAAGGTACCATATGACCATGATAATATCATGTATAAGGTGTATTAAAAATAAGTAGTATTTTAAGTTATTTGAGATAATTCTTAATTACGTGGGTAATTGGTTAATTATTAGTTTAATGGGAGATTAACTATGTAATTAAGGATTTGTGGATAATTGTAGGTTGGGACAAAGCCCCCCTACGTGGCAGCAAGTAGATGAGGATTGGATATGACTTGACGTTGGACAATTAATTAAGATGACACTTGGATAATCTTCTAAGACACTCCTTGCAAACACAGAGAAAGAGGAGGCATAATACTTATCCCTACTCTTGTCTTGAATGAATATCAAGAATCCATTCCGTAAGTGGGTTATACAAATATGCAAAGCCAAGAACTCTTGTCTTGAATGAATATCAAGAATCCATTTCGTAAGTGGGTTATACAAATGCAAAGCCAAGAACTCTTATCTTGAATGAATACCAAAATTCATTTGGGAAATAAGTTATACATAATACAAAGCCAAAGACAATAGTCACTCCATAATATTATAGCAACAGGATTTTTCTATTCTAAGAGAGTACGGTGTAATCTTTCTCAAGAATATCACACGGAGTTTTCCCTACTCCGGTTATATTAAGGCTATCCCTTTTTTCTTTTTGGCATGATCTATACGACATGAACGAAACGAGCAAATGCACAATTTCTATAAATGACTATTCATAGAAATATTAGGGGTGTCTATATTATTGATTTCCCATGTGAATTATTATTATATCTTCTGTTCATGGGTCTCAGAAAAATATTTATTTGATAAAGTTTATCCAACATGCATATTATTTTTATGACATTCCGAGAAATCTTATTAACATATTTCTTATGCATTTCATGCATTTATACATATACATTGACCCATGACCAGATGGCGTTATATACGTGTATATTATATGTATATGGGATATGGAAAAAGGTTATGACGTTATATACACACCACAACCAGATCAGCTGGTATACATTGATGAATTGTCCACAGTGGATGAAATGATATGATGGGATGCACTCAGAGTATTGATGATATTATGAACATATATTCTTATGAATGGTATGGCATTTATACACATATGCATGAAGTTATAAAAAATGAAATGATTCACAGAGCTATGCAGACGTACATGTCGAGACTTTTACTCCTTGTTTCTCTCATGTCTATTACTTACTGATTTTTATTCCTTACATACTCGATACATTATTTGTACTGACATCCCTTTTGCCTGGGGACGTTGCGTTTCATGCCTGCAGATCTCGATAGACAGGTCGAGAGTCCTCCAAGTAGGCGATCAGCTCAGCGGAAGATGTTGGTGCACTCCATTTACTCTGGAGTTGCCTGTTTGGTTAGTACAATTTAAATGTGTATTGTTTGGTATGGCGGGGCTCTGTCCCGACCTTTATGACAATTATGTATTCTTAGAGGCTTGTAGATAGATGTCATATACGTAAAATATTGTATGGCCTTGTCGGACTATGTTTAGTGTACGAGTGGTTATTTTGGTCTTATAGGCCCTATGTCACATGTATAAGTTTTTATATCAGATTGGATCGTCTTATATTGAGTTTGAGTTTATAAGTAGTCATGTTGGCCTATTAGGCTCGTATGTCACGTGTATATGATAATGTAATAAGAAAAATATATTACGTTGGTGCTCGGTTGAGTAAGGTACCGGGTGCTCGTCGCGGCCCATCGATTTGGGACTTGACAAAAGTGGTATCAGAGCAGTTCTGTCCTAGGGAGTCTACAAGCCGTGTCTAGTAGAGTCTTGTTTATGGGTGTGTCATGCACCACACTTATAAGCAGGAGGCTACAGGGCATTTAGGACTGTCACTCTTTCTTCTTACTCTAGATCGTGTGGTAGAGCTCAGTTGTAAGAACTCAATTTCCTAAACTTTACCTTATTCGTAATACGACGATACCTATATCCAGAAAGACAGTTGGTAAGAGATATAGCTGTGGAAAAGTTGAGTGAGAGGAACTCGATTTTTCATGATGCTTATGATGAGTAAATGTGAAGTTTTCAGTAGAACATGTGTGTAAGCTTCTTGATAAGGAGCCTTAACGTAAGAATATCTACCCATATGGTGAAAATCAATGAGAGATTCAGGAGGTAGATATAAGTTTCAACAAGTAAAATAAGCAAGGTGAAAAAGGGTATGAGGTACCCAACTAATGAAGACTATCAGTATATACAATTCAGGTTGAGGAATATATTCCTTTTGAGTTACCTTCAACAATAATAGAGGTATGTAAAATTGGCCATACTGATCTCAGTTATACCCTGTGGGAGCTAGCAAAAGTAGTATAAGAGAAGGCGGGATATCAGGATCTAGCTGGGGTTAGGGTAACTGTCACGCCCTAACCTCGGGGAGCGCGACCGACGCTCAACCGAGTGAACCCGGTCGAGCAAGCCTATTAAACCTTTCCTACCTGACTCTTCCATAATCCAAAAAGGGATCGCATCACCATTTGTAAAACCGGGGAGAGATCAGTTATATAAACATTACTAGTTCATTTTCCTTATATACATTATGCCAGAGTTGAGTTTCCAAAATACAACTCGATCCAACGACCACCCCAACATACATACACGACCTACATAAATATCTGTGGAGCCTCTAAGGATACAAAAGAGCAACATGACAATGCCGGCAACAAGGCCCCGGCTATACCTCAAAATGTAAAAACTTATACAAAAGAAGGACTACATGACCCCTAGGAGAAATGGGGCTCACCAAGACTGCTGTGAGGAGAGAAAGAGAGCACCACTATCTGCGATCGGCACTATCTGCGATGGAACCACCAACATCCATTCAAAGATGTAGTGCCCCTAACAAAAGGGACGTTAGTACTATCGAATATTACTAGTATGTAAGGCAGACACCAATCTTAGTAGAATGAATAGTGAAACAAAGAGAAGGCAGTCATAATAATCAATAAGTACTTCATAGAAATACAAAGAAAACACCAAGTAAGGATCACATAGTTTCCAATTCAATCTTTCCATCTTTTTAGATTAATAATCTTTAGTGCCAAAGACACAACTCACAATGCCACCGTGTTTTTACACGGAGTCCAATCTCGGCCCGAACGGCTAAGCCATCTCACTTGAGACATAACCTCTTTCAACTGTCCACTCAATTCACATTTCTTTCCTATCTTCATTACATGGCACAAACAACCTCATTTATTAAGTAGTTCTTGGCACTTGGGCACATTTTACAATTTAAGTCTTTACCTTTTTATTTGTTCAAATAACATCATCATTCATGTCGATAAGTACCATCACATAAGGCATTTCACACATAAGGGAAGGAGCTTGGAAAATCATAATTACGTTCTCAAATAGCATGATGGCATGGTAACCATCTAAAACAATTAGGGAACGTGAATCTTTCAATCAAACACACTAAGGCAAACAATTCTAGTATAATCAAGTTGGAACTTACACCAATTATTCGGACACCATGAGTTCGATTCTAAGAAGAAGAGAGTTAGCCATACATACCTCAATTGCGCTTAGCAATATACAAATTGAACCCAAAATTAGGAAAACGTTCATGGTTCTAGTTCACTTTTCCACGCTCTTTTACCATACATGCATCCAAGATAAACAACCCTCATACCCAAGGACCATTTTATTAATCACTCATTTTCAGTATAAGTTTCAAAATTTTAGGGCTGGGGTATAGATTCTTACCTCTAGGATGGAGGCCTAGATTGCTTTCCTTGATAATCTTCAAAGTTTCAAGCAAGAATTGAAGAATAATTGATGAGGATTACTTTCTCACTCTAAGGCTCCCTCTCTCACTCTATAGTATCAGAAAATGAGCTCAAAATAGACTAAAGGGGGTGTTTTAACGGAATGGGGGTCGGGTTTTAAATTAAGAAAATGGGTGCCCTGACACAGGTCTGCGGTCGCATATGCGACCGCATAATGGTTATGCGGTCCGCAAAGTGACCGCAGAAATGGCCCTCAAGGGCCTGAACTTACGGCCCAGGTATGCGACCAGTATGTGGTCCGCATACTCATTCTGCGGTCGCATAACTCACCGCAGAACTCCCTCCGCAAAAAACCAAGAGGGATTATGCAATCGATATACGGTCCGCATAGTGGTTATGCGGTTGCATAATCGACCGCAAAGCTAACCTCAAATTGGCCAACATACTGCTTCACTCTGCGGCCATTATGCGGTCCGCAGAGTGATTATGCGGCCTCATAATGGGCCGCAGAAATGCGTCCTTTTGCGAAACATTTTCCTCTAAGTCTGTGGGGTACTGTTCCATCCAAAAAGTCCGAACCGAGGCGAGCAAGCTCGCCGCGAAGAATTTCTACTATAATAATGCAGGAATCTAGCTTGGCACCACAAAACCCCGAGTTTTTAGTTTTTTTACGGGCCCTTACAGTAACCCAAAATGGTGAATGGATTGTTTGTGTTAGTTGACATTTCTGAAGGATATTACAAGGGTGATAATAGATCTCCTTGTGAGGCACCGAGATGGTGCACTCTAGAATATTACAATTAGATGTGAATACTACCATGATCAAAAAAATTCAGAAGATAGGCACTGAAAGCCTGGAAGGGATGAATATTACATTAGTGTGGCTCACGTCCCCTAGTAGAGCAAGAACGTTAAGCAACCCGAAGAGCCACTGGATGGAGCAAAGGGGAGCTAAAAGCAAAAGAATATCTTGTTAGAGTTTTCAGAATAAAGTGATAGACATAAATGTTAGCGGGAAATAAGAAAAGAGATAATGAAGCATTATGAGTAATATGTGATACATGGATGACAACGGTAGATCAAAAAAACAAATGACAGTATTATAGAGTCTATAGTCAAGTGCAGGAAAATACGAGTGGTGACAGGCCTTGAGACAACGAAAGAATATGGGCCATAAAGTCATACCCTCATTTCGAGAAAGAAGTTTGCGACTCTAACATAATTACAAGAAGGAAAAGTTAGACCCTAGAGTAATGGAAATTAGTATGGGCTGGTGAACAAGATAAACTAAACATGAATTAGGGACTGAGTGATTTGATAATAGTCAGCATTATGAGAATTTCATATTTGCGTCCCGGTGATAATGGAATGGACGATAGAAGAATACCCTTTAAAGGTCATTCAGGAAGACGCTTCCCTAAAGCAAGGAAGGTGAGTAAAGTTAAGCTTAAGGGATTGTATGTGCCAGTTACACTAAATGTCACCCTCACGGGTGAGGAATTTCGCTATCCTTGGTACAGAAGGATTATCGCGAGGAGAGTAAGGATCATCGATGATGTGAAAAATGCCAAAGATGAGAAGGTAAAACATCTATACGTATATCATCGTAGCACTAAATCTTAGTGCTCCCCTAAAGGGGGGGAATATGGAGTTACGTGGCATTAAGTCGAAAATAAGTAATTCTAGTAACTATGGAATAGTAAAGGAAGAGTGCGACAAAAATGAAAAGGGGATGAGATTGCACTTATTCAAATCCTACAGATGTTCTACGATTCCAAAATATTATGCAAGCACGACGTCAAGGAGAGGAAGTAAGGGTTCCTGCCTGAGATGTTATTGATAGATAAGAAGCACCTGCTAGACGTAAGTTAATATAAAGGAGATAACCCAAGAAGATTACGCGGAATATAGATATGAGAATGGACCAACGAATAATTAGTAGTTGATTCAGGAAGAGTATAGCTATGGCTAGACAAGAGGATACAAATAAATCAACAGATCATGCAAGATAAATGTATTGAACCTCAGGATAGGGAATTCGGTCTCGCAGATACAAGATCACAATTGTTGAAAAACAAAAATCAGATAGGAGTTGGGGAAGGTACCGTATGAGTGTTATGTAAATAAAAAAGAGTACCATTGGGAAGACAGTCAAAAATATCAGTTCTAGAGCAACCCTACAAGTACAAGGGCGTGGAGGTAAGTAACTACGGATAATTATAGGCGAGGAAGGACATCAAAAATTCCATCAGGTATATGATGTGATAAGCTCTCAGCTTTACAGGAGGCAAAGGGTCTTCCCTAAGTACTACAATGAAAGACTAGTTGAGGAAATAAGGAAGAGAGCTTCAACCTAAGCACAATGACCTAAAAAGGAAAGGGTCTTGTAACAACAGTCTCACTATAAAATTGTATGCACTCCAAAAGAAAGTGGAACCTACCGTGGCTAATGAACGGGGAGTAAAATCAAAAGTAATATTCAAGATCATATGAGTTGCAAGAAAACTCCGGCATGCATGGGAACTAAGATAAACTAAGTATGCATGCAACAAGGGGACAGAAAGACCAGGAAAAGTAATAGCTTACATTTAAAGAAAGCTTAGAAGGACGAAAGGAATTATTCGATCAATGATCCATAGTTAGTTACGTTATGAGCGCACTTAAGAGTTCGGAGTATTATCCATGCAGCATATATGCTAACAATCATACAGCCGTAGAAGATTCAGGTGTAAGTTAAAAGAAAGAATTAAGCCCAGGTCATAGACAAATGATTGAATTATTAGGAGATTGTATCATGGATATTCCATAGCATCCATTAAGGGCTAAAGTAATAACTAATACCAAGAGCCACAGATCAGAAGACAACTGAAGCTTACATAAAGGTTGGTCAGAGGGAAGAGGAAACTAAAGAGTTACATCAACTAAGTAAATCAGGAGTCTGATTATTGGACCGAGAAAATTATAGACATTATGATTGAGAACATTGCAGGATCACTCTTAAATACAAGAGAGATAGCACAATAACCATATTCTATAACAGCTCTACGATAAAGCCAGTAAGAAGAGTACCAGCCTCATAAGAAGACAGCATGAAGCTCTCACCGGATTGTGTATGCACCAGAGGTGCAAGTATTATAATAGAGCTTCAAATTGTCGATGTGAATTATACCTGTGTTAAAGCAAGGTCATGAAAGAGATAGAAGACATGATGCGAGATTTTAAGGTAAGTAAGGTAAATATGAACAACGTCTGAGATATTCAAATGCAGAAGGTTGCGAATAATCCATACTACAGATAGAAGGTTAGAAGCGCTGGGATTCAGTATACAGGAATAGTAAAGCGACAAGTTTTTAGGAAGGCAGGAGTAAGGATAAGAAAGGGCGAGTGCGAAGGTGACAAGAATGGATAAGTCCTCAGGATTAAGCCCATGAAAACAAGGGAGCTAATGATATCTCTAAGTTAAAGAAAGCTTAGTATAGCCTGAGTGAACTAAAAGGAGTCTAAGACTAGTAGCATTTAGATGAGATGGAATGCTGCCCTGGTAGTAGAATGAGGGTGTAATTGTGATAAATGAAGGATGACGTTTGGAACTTCGATTGAGTAATGATTTCATGAATTGTACAGGATTAAAATATTCATGTGAGGAAAATCACATTGGGATACTATAAAATACGGTTACGGAAATATAGTATCGTATCGCCCCCAGGTTCGGGGCGTGACATATAATCACTTCAAATGTTCCTCGATGCAACATGGGCCCTAGTGATTACGTAAGAAATTTCAAGTTATCAGTGGTAAATTGTAGATCAATATTGAGGTGAATCAACAATGGATGGACAAAAGTCACAAAGTATGAGATGAGATTAGGCCATCAGTCTTAAGATGAATTGTAATGAAGAAGCGTTAAAGGACTCAGATTTATACCTATAGGATAAGCAATGAGAGTAACCTAGAGTTTGGTAGCAGACCTCAGTAATGATGAATCGAAGAAAGAGTTATGATATAGTATGACCTACCTAGATGCAGTAAAGTCATACGAATGGATAACTGGGTATACAAAATAAGATATAACAATATTCATAAGTTCAATAAAGTATCGAGTGAAGAACTTCATTGCACTTATAGATGCCCAGAGGGACATCTTATTAAGCTCTGTATATGTTCACAAAATGAGGCCTAGGGATTGGCTAAAAGCTGGAGGAAAAAGGAGAGAAGATTCGCATCAGCGCACTTAGAAAGTCAGAGTCGTACAGGTTGCATGATAAAAGATAGCAACAGTTACAAGATTGGAATGATTCCGACCACGAGTCGTGGTATGAGAAAGAGGCAAAAGGGCCGGAATGCCCTGGCATTTGGGATTCATTCACAGAACAGTTGCCTAGATGGCAAGAGGAGTACTAAAATATTCGCAAGAGTTATGGGTTATGAGAATGATAAGTGCATCAGTCAACATTCGAGGACGAAATGTTCCAAGGGGGGGACTGATATTACACCCCATATTTTCGTACGTGAAAGTACGCCATAAATAAATTGATGAAAGTTTGGGAATGAGATTATTTAGAGATTATAAGCATTATGCTACTTCAAATAAGTGATGAGTAAATTCGTGAAGGTGAGAGGGTAATCAAATCAAAGAAAATGAACTTTCGTCGAAGTTTGATATTTTGAGATAAAATACGGTCCAAGCTATAATACCCCATATTTATGGACTAGTGCCATACAAGGTACCATATGACCATGATAGTATGATGTATAAGGTGTATTAAAAATAAGTAGTATCTTAAGTAATTTGAGATAATTCTTAATTACGTGGGTAATTGGTTAATTATTAGTTTAATGGGAGATTAACCATGTAATTAAGGATTTGTGGATAATTGTAGGTGGGGACAAAGCCCCCCCCACGTAGCAGCAAGTAGAGAAGGATTGGATAAGACTTGACTTTGGACAATTAATTAAGACGACACATGGATAATCTTCTAAGACACTTCTTGCAGACACATAGAAAGAGGAGGCATAATACTTATCCCTACTCTTGTCTTGAATGAATATCAAGAATCCATTCCGTTAGTGGGTTATACAAATGCAAAGCCAAGAACTCTTGTCTTGAATGAATATCAAGAATCTATTTCGTAAGTGGGTTATAAAAATGCAAAGCCAAGAACTCTTATCTTTTATGAATACCAAAATTCATTTGGCAAATGAGTTATACAGAATACAAAGCCAAGGACGATAGTCACTTCATAATATTATAGCAACGGAATTTTTCGATTCTAAGAGAGTACGGTATAATCCTTCTCAAGAATATCACACGGATTTTTCCCTACTCCAGTTATGTTAAGGCTATCCCTTCTTTCTTTTTGGTATGATCTATATGATACAAACGAAACGATCAAATGCACAATTTCCATAAATAACTATTCATAAAAATATTAGGGGTGTCTATATTCTTGATTCCCCATGTGAATTATTATTATATTTTTTGTTCATCGGTCTCAGAAAAATACGTATTTGATAAAATTCATCCGACAGGCATATTATTTGTATGACATTCTGAGAAATCTTATTAACATATTTCTTATGCATTTCATGCATTTATACATATACATTGACCCATGACCAGATGGCATTATATACATATATATTATATGTATATGGGATATGGGAAAAGGTTACGGAGTTATATACGCACCACCACCTGATCAGTTGGTATACATTAATGAATTTCCCACAGTGGCCGAAATGATATGATGGGATGCCCTCAGAGGCTTGATGATGTTATGAACACATATACCTATGCATGGTATGGCATTTATACGAATATGCATGACGTTATAAAAAATGAAATTATTCACAGTGCTATGCAGGCGTACATGTCGAGTCTTCTACTCCATGTTTCTCTCATGTCTATTACTTACTAATTTTTATTCCTTACATACTTGGTACATTATTTGTACTGACATCCCTTTTGCATGGGGACGCTGCGTTTCATGCCCGCAGGTCTCGATAGATAGGTCGAGAGTCCTCCAAGTAGGCAATCAGCTCAGCGGAAGATGTTAGTGCACTTCATTTACTCTGAAGTTGCATGTTTGGCCAGCACGATTTGGATGTGTATTGTTTGGTATGGCGAGGCTCTGTCCTGAACTTTATGACAATTATGTATTCTTAAAGGCTTGTAGACAAATGTCATATGCATAAACGATTGCATGGCCTTGTCGGCCTATGTTCAGTGTACGAGTGGTTATTTTGGTCTTATAAGCCTTATGTCACATGTATAAGTTTTTATATCAGATTGGGTCGTCTTATATTGAGTATTCCCTTATGTATATTATGGTTAGCCTATGACAGCCTGTTTGGCCCATTTACCAATGTCAGTACGATAAGAATGATATTTAACACTGGTACTCGGTTGAGTAAGGCACTGGGTGCCCGTCGCGGCCCATCGGTTTGGGTCATGACAGCCGACCGGCCTACGCCTCTTTTAAGCCTCCCACCAACTGAAGGAAGCCCCAGAGAACTGAAAAGTAGTGAATGAGACCCCACTGGTCTCTAGAATACCTGTTGTACGGAGTATCCTCTGGCACTTATCCAAGAAGCCATGTGCATCCTCTCCCTCTGTACCACTGAAAGATGGAGGCTGGAGTCTCCCAAACCTCTCCAATCTACACTACTCATCATCAGGAATGACAGGAATCACATGATCCTGAACGGCTGCAACAGGCTGGGCTGGTGGTACCCCCGATGTCTAAAGTCCATGAACCACCTGCTCTGGTGTGCAGGAAGTGGGAGTCTGAGCACCTCCCCAGGCCTGAAAAGTGGCTGCTACGACCGGAACAAAGACTGCCTGAGCAAGACTGGTGCACACAGTCAGAATCTAAGCTAAGGCCTCCTGAAGGCCTGGAATCACAATGGGCATAGGTGGTGCCTGAGCTGGTTCCACAGGCTCATCCCCAACTGGAGCCTGCTCCTGAACTGGGGCAACCGGTGGATCTACCGGTGCTGCCCTAGCTGATGTGCGAGCTGTACCTCTGCCCCTACCACGGCCTCTACCGTGACCTCGGCCTCTCGTGGCCCTGACTAGTGGTACTGGTGGCTGTCCATCCTGCCCCGTAGTACGTGTCATCACCATCTGTGAGAGAATTAGAACAACAGAAATTTAGTTACCAAAATCAAAAGATTCGCATGACAAGAATTCAAGAATGTGAAATTTCCTAAGGGTTCGGCAACCTCCCGAAGATAAGTACAGATGTCTCCATACCTATCCGCAAGAATCTACTAAACCTGCTCATGACTCGTGAGACCTATGTAAACTAGGCTCTGATACAAACTTTTCACGATCCAAGATCCTAACCTATCGTTATGGCGCCTATCGATGGTACTAGGCAAGCCGATTCTCAAAAATACTTCCAATGTTTCACAAAAGATAAGTCAAAAGCTTTTACATGATAGAGTTTTCATAAAAACAGGAGTTAAACTCAAAGTACAGTGCGAGAAACAAAATAGCCCCAAACATCGGGTGTCACAAAGTCATGAGCATCTACACAACCAGTCTAAGAAACAGTGTCTACAAGAGTCTATATCAAAATACCAATACAAAAAAGAAAAGATAACAACGAAGGAGAGATAAGGACTGCGAACGCCGGCAGCTATCTTGTGAATATCCGATACTCAACCGCGCACGATATCAACATCCACCGTGACCGAAAACACCTGGATCTGCACATGAAGTGCAGGGTGTAGCGTGAGTACAATTAACTCAGTATGTAACAATAATAATTAAGGAACTGAAAGGTAGTGACGAGTTATACAAATACAGTTCATTTCAGTAATTTAAGCAATGAAAGTAGACATGTTTCAATTCCGGCAATTTAAGCCAAGTTAGTTACACATTAACAAGTTCAGGAGAACTGGATACAATATTTTCCAGAAGTTTTAGAACAATGGCATAAATCATCTAAGTACAACAACAAATGAAACAAGTGCAACCTCTAATGGCAACAGTCCCTCGAGCTCTCTCAATAGCTCAACACTCGGCTCTCAACCCTCAATACTCACACTCAATAGGTACCTGCGCTCACTGGGGGTATACAGACTCCAGAGAGGCTCCTACAGTCCAAGTGCTCCAATCCGCACGGACAACTCACCTACTGCACGGATAACGCACGTGCTATAGTATCCTATCAATATCCGTACGAACAACTCACGTGCTACAGTATCATATCAGAATCCGCACCGATAAATCACGTGCTATAGTATAAATATCATGATCCGCGCGGACAACTCATGTGCTATGGTGTCATTACCTCACAAACAGGCCCTCGGCCTCACTCAGTCATCAACCTCTCTAGTCTCACGGCCCTTAGTAATAAAGGGGAATCAGCCCAAAATAGAATGATATAGTGTATCAACAGGGAATAATAGAGACTGAAGTATAATATGCAAGTAATACTATGACTGAGTACAAGTAACAATAAACAGGAAGGTTCAACAGGTATCACAACCACTGGGGGTCTTTACAGCACCAACACATAGCCTAAGCATGATTTCTAACATTATTCACTGTCAAATTTCTATAGCACAGAAAGGGAACATAGCTTACAACAAGCTTATTCAACTTTCTAGTCTCACGGAATGGACCAAGTCCCAATTCCCACGGTGCACGCCCACAAGCCTGTCACCTACCATGTGCGTCACCTCCAAAATACTCATATAATACAATAATCCGGGATTTCATACCCTCAAGACCAAATTTAAAACTATTACTTAACTCGAACTGCGTAAAACTCAACTCCAAAGTGTCTTTGCCATTCGAATAAGTCTCCAAATGCCCCGAATCTAGCCACAAGCAGTACAATACAATTAATGTAGGCTAAAGGAATAAATTCCATAAGAAATAACACGAAATTATAAGCAAAAATCCAAAATTGGCTCAAACCCTGCCCCGGGCCCACATCTCGGAATCCGACAAAAGTCACAAAACCCAAAATCCCATTAAATCATGAGTCTAACCATACCTAATTTATCAAAATCCGATGCCATTTGATCATCCAAATGCCCAAAATTTACTCTCCAAATCTCTAGTCCTAAACCCCCAAATTGCACCTCAAAAACTCACCAACTAGGTCTAAAATCAGTGGGAAAACATCATTATTAAAGATAAATGGACACAAGGAGCTTACCTCAGCAATCACTTCAAAATCCCTCTAAAACTACTCCAAAATCCGAGCTCAAAGTGGTGAAAATAGTGAAAAATCTCGAAGTCCCGTATTTATATGTTCTGCCTAGGCCTTTCGCACCTGCAGCCTCTCATCTGCACCTACGGAACACTTTCTGCAGTTATACCTCTACTTCTGCGAAAAATACTTAAGCCACTGAGCTCGCACCTGCGCTCCAAGTCTCGCACCTGCGGAGGCGCTTCTGCGGCTCTTCGTCCGCTTCTGCAGAAATACCCAAGCCTTCAAACTTCTTATTTGCGGAACCATTCACGCATTTGCGGGCTCATAGATGTGCATTCTCCTACGCACCTGTGTTCCCTGCCTTTCCTGGCCTTGCCAACATATGCGGCCTCCCTCTTCGCTTCTGCGGGCTCGCACCTGCGATTAAACTTCCATAGGTGCAATTACACTGGCTGAGTCCAAATTTCAGCAGTCTTCCAACTTCAAAAACAAGGTCCGTTAACCACCCGAAATCAACCCGAGGCCCCCAGGACCTCAACCAAACATACCAATAAGTCTTATAACCCAATACAAACTTAGTCAAATCCTGAAATTACCTCAAACAACCTCAAACCACGAATTACACACGGATTCAAGCCTAATGAACTTCGGAATTTTCAAATTCTACAAATGACGCCGAAACCTATCAAATCACGTTCGATTGACCTCCAATTTCGCACACAAGTCATAAATGGCACCAGTGCCTACTCCAATTTCCGTAAATCTGATCTGACCCCGATATCAAAAATTCCACTCTCGGTCAAATTTGCCAAAATTCCAACTTCCGCCAATTCAAGCCTAATTCTACTACGGACCTTCAAATCATATTCCGGGCACGCCTGTAAGTCCAAAATCACCTAACGGAGCTAACCGAATCATCAAAATTCAAATCCGAGGTTGTTTATAGATAAGTCGACATCCGGTCGACTTTTCCAACTTAAGTTTCTAATTAAGAGACTAAGTGTCTCAATTCACTCTGAAATCACTCTGGACCAAAACCAACTAACCCGGTAAGTCATATAACAGCTGTAGAACACAAAAGAAGCAGAAAATAGGGAAACGGGGCTACAACTCTCGAAGCGACCGGCCGGGTCATTACATACAAGCTGAAAACCGCTTTGACTATAGCTCCAATTTTGGTGTTTCCTTCAAGATTGGGGATGTGTACTGTCTATTGTGATGCTTTGTGTGTTGTTATTGGGTGTGTGTTGATGCAGGACGGTAAAGTAATTGCCTATGTTCACGCCATTTGATGGATTAGACTTGTATGGTCCATGATTTGGAGTTAGCAACTATTGTGCACACGCTAAGTGAATCCTCCAGCAACTCTTGAACAAGAGTCAACTGATGCGATTGTTACAACCCAAATTCGCATACCATAGATCACGCCGTAAGTTAGTCGACGTAAATCCAAGAAGAGATTATCTTTGAGATGATAAGAAGTTAATCCTATTGGTCTTAAATGATACAAGGGTGTATAAGAGTGGTTAACAAGTATTTGAAGTTAAACGAATCAAGGATGTTGTAACCCGTATTTTCGGGTAACACTAGAGGTGATTAATTGTCCCAAGAGGTCTTGTTTTAATTTATTTGAATCATATAATATCCGCATCATAAGTCTTGAAGTCAAGCGAGTTATGAAATAAAAGTCGATAAAAGTTGTTGCAACTTAGGTTTATAATTTTACTTAAACTTTAGCTCAAATGTTACTGCATTTTTCTCCCAATGTGCTTGGAATTATGGGGTGATCTACCTATAAAATTGAAGATCTATGAGTCTAGTTTCCAACGTATTAAACCGTTTGTCAATACGATCTCGGAATAGAGAGATATTCGCGTTTTTGCGAGAGTGCGCCAAGCTGCTCTCTATGGGGCCCACAAAGGCGGTTTAAGACATATGGACATATATAAGATACCTCAACCCCGTTTTAAGTCATTATTTTTCAGTATATTCAGACCTTATAACCCTAAAAACAGTCTCTCAAGGTTCTCTCATGATCCAAGACAAACAAAGGGCAAACAACACAAATCAAATGTCGGGAATCCCGTGGCGCTAGTAAGTTTCTTGTTCTTCTTGTTGTTGCTGATTTTTGTGTTTTTCCAGCTCGTGTGGGAGGTTGTTTTAAGTGTTTTATGTCCTGTAAATACACCTTCAAGTTTTTAATATCAACCCTAGGTGATTTCAAGTCTTCTAAAGTAATTCTAGTGCCGAAAAACCCGAATTAATTGCTAGTTTCGCTTCCTTGTTCTTGTGGCAGAATTGAAGGGATATTTCGTGGAAAATTAAGGTCAAATTGGAGTTGTTCTTTCTGTTTAAAGGTAAGGAACCTCTTACTCTATATATATTTAAGATTATCCAAGTTGCAGCTAAGTTGTTGAAGCTAGAACTTGTGAAATATATATCGAAAGGCTTGGTAGTAATGTTGTTGGTTGGTGGACTATTTTGGAGGCTCAATATGATTATTAATAATGTTGTTTGGGCTGTTTGGTGATTGTATTGACTTGTGGGAAGTTATATAAATAGGGGAGGTGCTGTCCGTTTCATCGTAAAATAGGTTGTGGTCGATACATAATAGTTACGACGCTTAAATGATAATGATAGTGTCATTTGTCTTATTGTAGACTAAGGAGTCGTGACATTTGCATAGCTTGAGGTTGGGCAGTATATACAAGGTATGTGAGGCTATCCCCTTCATTCTTTTGCATGACTCCGATTGTACATAATGTAATGACGAGCTCCCAAAGATACTCTACTCTTAGAAGCTAGCAGTACTTACATTGCTGCCCTTCTTATGAAACGATTGATATTGATGTTACTTCTCTTATTCTTATATTATCAATGTTGTTGGTAGTTCCTGATTCTTATAAGATTCTTGATGAAGAGTTAATCCTAATAACGTGTACGAAGGATACCAACCTTACGTCACTCCGAAAGGTTCAAAATGTGATTCCAATGAGTCCAGCATGCATCATATATATGTATCTATTTTACTCTACCGAGCCGCGCTATAGTCGGCCGGGTATGGCACCTATTGTGCAACCACTGATCAGTTGGGTTTTACCGAGCTCCACGTGGCCGGGTACGATTCTACCGAGCCCTATGATGGCCGGGTACGTTTTACCGAGCCTATTATGGCCGGGTACGATATGATGATGGTGATGCCCACAAAGGCGTATGTTTTAAAAGTTTATGTATATATATGTATGTATCATGTATTTCATGTCAGTAGCCCTCAGAGGTACCCAGATGTCACAGGTTGTATATTCTCTATCCCTGTTTACATTACTGTTCTTACTTATGCTTTCTTGCCTCACATACTCAGTACTTTATTCGTACTGACGTCCTTTTTATTTGTGGACACTGCATGTCATGCTGCAGGTCCTGATAGACAGGTAGACGTAGCTCCCCCACCATAGTAGACTGTCCAGTTCAGCGGTTATTGGCGAGATCCCTTCTCCGGACTTGCCGTGGTCTTGGTATGCATTTTTGTTATAGACATTATGGGTATGTCGGGGCCCTGTTTCGGCAATGTTGTAGCACTTATGTTCCTTTAGAGGCTCATAGACAGGTGTCGACTTATGTATGGTTTAGAATGCCTTTTCGGCTGATTTTTGTTGTATAGTCTTTCATGGCATCATGGTAGCTTGTACCTTATATATAGTTTCTTGACAGTCTTGTCGTCCCATGTTATGTATGTTCATGACATTATCTCTCATTGTTGGATGTTCATGATCCATGTCTACTATTTATATTGATCTTGTCGGCCCTTAAAGATAATAAGGAAGGTCAGATAAAATGTGCGTTGGTGCTCGGCAAGTATGGCCCGGGTGCTAGTCATGACCCTCCAGTTGGGTCATGACATTTACACTAACTATCAGAGTCTTTAGCATTTATTTAATCAAAAGGATTTGAATTTGAGGTAGCAGACATGGTTGGAGTTGTTGAAGGATTACGATATCACTATCTTGTATCATCCGGGTAAGGCTAATGTGGTAGCGGATGCCTTGAGTAGAAAGGCTGAGAGTATAGGGAGTTGGGCATTTATTCCAGCTGTGGAGAGGCCTTTGGCTATGGATGTTCAAGCTTTGTCCAACTGGTTCGTGATTGGATGTTCAAGCTTTATCCAACCATTTTACCACGGATTCATACCAATAAAAGAAAAGGGATAGCCATTACATACCTTATCACAACATGTCCAATAACCATGTTAGACTTATCTTGTCGTACCTTAATCTACAATACATACCTTATCACAACCAGTACAATAACCATGTTGGGCATATCTTGTCGTACCTTAATCTACAACAATGATAATAATGCTATCGTTAAGCTACAAAAGATACAACTATCGTACAACGAATGACAAGTTTATTTTATATTAAAACATGCAGCATCTCCCTTATTTTCTTTCCCCAATTCAAAAAAAAAAAAGAATAACACATAAAACCTTAAACTATATACTTTCTGCACCACAACACACCAAACAACTAACAACAATAAGTGCACAAACTACTATTTAACACGACGAGTGGCAAGCTTGAATTGGAACCAATTTTACCCTTCTTAAGCCTTTACTTCAATATAATAACATATCCAGCATAACTACAAGTTTATATAAAGGTTTTCCAACCTTATATCCATCTTCACAACAACACTAAACACCCCTAACAAGAGGTAAAAACAACATGAACAACTTCAAAAAATAATGTGGCCATTCTTCTTCTAGCTTATAAACTCATCCATAAAACCAACACATAGACAAGCATAATAATAAAAAGAACATCATAACCAAGCTATTTTGTCATGCTCCAAACTCATGGAGTGCGACTGGCGCTCAACCGAGTGAACCTAGTCGAGCAAGCCTACGTTACATCAACCTCTCATCATAACTTATGCATGATTTATCAAAACATAATTAGATCATGATTTTCATATTGAATACATTTGGCTCAATGTCCCATAATTTTTTTCCTCTTGTGATAGGTACATAGCTCAAATATCAAATTGGGTAGAAATTACAAATTGTTCAAGTGAACTGCAAACAAACAATATGCCAAAGAAATCCAATGGCTATTGCTACCAAATACAGTGTAGTAGTAGCATAATGAAAATTGAAAAGTACACAAATATTAATTTGAAACATCCAATTATTGCCGACGACAATGAATTCACATTCATGTTGCAAATAGGTATGTATAATCCATTAGTTGTGGAGCGAATCAGTTTGGACATCTGCATTTTGGGCATGCGTTACTTCAACAACAGTGTTGCTTCAATGGAACTTCAAATGGATTTTTAATGAGGACTCTGCATGAAGTTTATGAATGCAGCAAATTGACAGTACTGTAGTATGCCATGTGAAACCACAAGGCTAATCATATGTGCAGCCTTATACTTATGTTGCAGCAGAGCAGTCCTCTTGTTGAGCATAAGCAGCTGGCAGTTGTTGTACAGAAGTTGTGAATCTATTTTTTGCCTCTTTTGTAATTATAAATCTTCCCTGTTGGTAACTCTAGAATGTAATCTCTCGAACAACACCCAGAGTGAGCATGATAACATGCTAATACCACTAGGTATTGATTCAATAAAAAAATAATAAACAGTAAACCTTCGAGACAGCATAAGCAGATGACAGTTGTTGTGCGCAGCTGTGAAGCTTGATCTTTTGTTTTTTGCCTCTTTTGTAGTTAGAGATCTTCCCTGTAGATAACTCCATGTTGTATTTGGCTGTGTAGCAGTTGTAATGGAAGCAGTAATCTTCCAATTGTGTGCACCTTTTGTATATTGTTTGCTGCCTTATTGAGGTAGTACCAGTTGACAGTTTTTGTGCACAAATAGTTGAGCTTGAGCTTCCTCAACAACATTTCAAACATTGCTCCAGTTCTAGAGGTCCAAAAAACCTGTAGCTACATCAAGAATATGGATTTATATTCAGACCTACAAACTGTAAATTCCCTTCCTGGAAATGAGCACATATTGCTAATACCACCCATAGAAGTATAGTCACATAATGAGGCATGATTATAGTAACATTTCCTCGATCATATCATTTTATATGTCCTTCCATTCTCTTTTTGATTCCCAGCTTCATCATTCCTATTGCAAAGCAGTCCCTTCTACTCTCTTCCTCTAAGATTTGAGTATGGGATTCCAATAATACTACTCCAGTTTCCGCCTGCTTGCTATTCCACCTTGTTTCCTCCTTTCCTCCTAACTTATTGCAGCTCTTTTTGTTTCCCTTTGTGCTCCTCTTTTCCTTCTCCTCTATGTTCCAACAACTCTGATTCTGAGATATGGACATTGTGATTTATCATCGTTCACTATACTCCTTCCTTGTATATCCAAATCATCAAAACAACTGTATTTAATAGAGCCAACATCCAGTGCGTAATTTGCAAGGTGATCTGCAAGTCTATTTCCTTCTCTAAGTGTATGTGAAATTGTAATATTGCTTCTTGTCATCAGTTGTTTGATCTCCTCCACTTCTCTTACTATAGACCAAGGAACATACCATTCACCTTCTATTGCCTTCTTCACTATCATTGAATCTGTGTGTAAATCAATAAGGATATATTCATGTTCAAAACAATATCTAAGAGCCTCGACTATAGCCTTTTCTTCTGCCTCAGTATTAGTTCCCTCAGCAATTTCTTTACCACTCGCATACATGACATCCCCCTCTTCATTTCTCAATGCAAAACCAATACCACTTCTCCCTGGGTTGCCCCCGCTAGCCCCATCAGTGTTCACTTTTAATCCATCTTGCTTCTGGAAGTTTCCATAACACCTTTGTTGTCTTCAGTTTAGGAAGATACTGCTCCATCATCGTAACTAAATCTGGCCATTTATGAGGTACATGAATGAGTCTAGGCTTCCTAAATTTGACGAGTGATTGTAGTGTAGATGCTACCTGGTAGATCACCCTACTCACAGTTACAACATCTCCATATTTGAAACTATTTCTTCTCTTCCACAACTCCCATATGATAATCGCTGGTAGTACTTGAATTATGGACTGTAATCTTGGAACTCCTTCAATAGTCCAACACTTAATTATAACTTGATGAAATGTGAGCCCGTCTATTCCAATTCTTGCATGAGACAGAAAATACGACCACACTCTTCTAGCTGCATTTGAAATGAAGAACAAGTGTTGCATTATTTCCTCCCTAGGTTCAGTACAACACCAGCACTTAGAAGCCACCAAATAGCCAAGTTTTCTCAAGAAGTCATCTACTGGTAGCTTATTCTTCCATACTTTCCACATGAAGAAGGCTATTTTAAAAGGTAAACCCGTCACCCAAATTTTTTTGTAAGCATTAAATGGCTCATTTCTCATTCTCACATACTCCCAAGCTGACTTTAGGCTAAATTCTCCATTAGGCTCCAATGTCCAGTATGGTTTATCGAGTACATCCTACATCACTGGTGGTCTACAATTCTCCAGAATATGATTTTCAATCTCCTCTGGTAGGATTTGTCGAATCAGATTTTCATCCCACTGCACTTCTTGCACCACAACACTCATATTATGTATTGTTTCATTAGAGAAAAAATTTGGAGGTGTGACAAAATATAAAGCCCCTAAACCAGTCCAATTTTCAAACCAGAAAAGAGAAGATCCCATCTTCGTATGCCATACAATTTGATGTTCAGTCAACTCACGACACTCGATCAATTTCCTCCAAATGTGTGATCCCTGCCTCTATGGCACCACTATAGGATTCAATTTTTTATAGTATTTTTGGCTCATAAATGAGCTCTATAAACTCAGCTTCGTTCTAAAATTCCACCACAATTTACAAAATAAAGCTTTTGATACATCATGAAGCGATCTAAATCCAACTCCCCCCTCCTCGCAAGGCATACATAATGTGGTCCACGATGCCCAGTGCATACTTGCTCCATGAACAGAATTACACCAAAAACATTGAGCAAATATCTTGTGCAATTTACTAATCACACAAGCAAGAGGGTTTACTACTGAAAGGAGATGGATTGGCAGACTTTGAAGAACATGCGAGATCAAAATTGCCCTACCTCCAATTGACAATAGTTTACCTTTCCATGCTTGCAACTTGTCTAATGCCTTGTTCATCAGTCCTTGATAGTAGTATGTCCTTCATCAATCATAAAAGATCGGGCAACCAAGGTAGGTAAATGGGAATTCCTGCTTGTGTATCCCAGTTATCTTTTCAACCTTTTCTACCACCTCTGGACTGGTTAAGTGATACATGTAGATAGCAGACTTGTTCTTGTTAATAAGCTGCCCAAATGCAGCTTCATATGTAGCCAAGACTTCCATCACCAAATACAGAGAAGCAACATCAGAGGAGAAAAATATGATCATATCATCAGCATAAGCTAAATGATTAATCTTAGGGCTCCACTTAGGAAGTCCAAAACCACAGAAGTAAAGGTTCATATGTAGTGCATTGAGTCCCCTCGATAATGCTTCAGCAGCAAGAATAAATAAGGTTGGTGATAAAGGATCACCCTGCTTCACACCTCTCGTCGACTTAAAGAAACCATGTGGTTATCTATTAAGTAATATTGAATACCAATTATTAGAAATAATTCCGAAGATTATGCCAATGAACCTTTCTCCAAATCCCATTTTCCTCAAAACCTTAGTCAAAAAGAGCCAAGATAGCCTATCATAGGCTTTTGCCATATATAGTTTGATAACAACATTTGGCCCAGCCTTAGTCCTCAACCTTATATCAGTGATTATTTCTTGCATCAACAGGATATGTTTAACTATGCTTCTGCCCTTCATAAATCCTGCCTGCTCGTCTGAGATCAGATTAGGAAGATAGCCTACTAGTCTCTCATGAATAACTCTTGAGAAAATCTTGTTGACAAAGTTGCTGAGACTAATTGGTCGCATGTCTGAGAATGAGATCACATCTTTCTTCTTAGGTAACAATACCAGATTCATATGAGTTATGCATTTGGGCAGCTCTTGACCATTGAAGAAAGCCTTCACCATTTCCACAATACCCTCCCCTATTATATCCCAACATCTATGAAAAAAACAACCAGTAAAGCCGCCTGGCCCTCCTGCACTATCTCCATTAAGCCCATAGACAGCCTTTTTTACTTCCTCTCTTGTAGGTTGTTTTATCAATTCTTGATTCTACTCGTAATCAACCATTGTTGGAACATGAATGTTGTAGGAACCTGCTCTTCATGAAATTGTGTTAAAACTTGATTGTTTCTTCTGCCATAGTTTCATTATCTTCTAGCCAATTCCCATCACTGTTTTGTATTCTCTTAAGCTGTAGCCTTTTCCTTCTTCCATTTACCTACGCGTGAAAAAACTTTGTGTTTCTATCTCCATCTTGAAACCAATTCATTCCTGCCTTCTGTTTCCAAAACTCCTCCTCCAAAGACAAATATCTGATCAACTCTGCTTGTACCTTTTGAAGCCTTGCTCTATTCTCTTGTGTTGGATTCTATTTGAATTGAGCTTCATGGATTAATACCACCTCTGCTAAACTTGCAATCTTCTGAAAATATCCCCATATGTAGCTATGATCCACAAAGATAAGGCTCTCTTTAGCTTCTTTAATTTATGATTAAACACAAAAAATGGATTCCCAGCAAACTCATCAGTCTAGTTCTCCCTAACAACTTCCTTAAAAGTTGGATGCTTAGTCCAGAAATTTAAAAATCTAAATGTTTTCTTAATTGGCACTGTTGTAGGATTGCATGTGAGCAGCATTGGAGAGTGATCAAATCCTATTTTTGATAGATGAGTGATCTCTACTCCAGGCAGCATCTGTTGGAATTCGATGTTAGCGAAACATATATCTAATCGTTTAAATATATAATCCTCCTCTGCTCTTCCATTCCACCAAGTATAAAAGCTTCCTTTAAATCCCAAATCAAATAAATTACATGTGTTGATACAATGCCTGAAATCATTGACTTCAATTAGAGACACTAGCAGCCCCCCAAATTTTTCTTCTTCATCCCATATAACATTAAACGCTCTAGCTACCAACCATGGCAAAGTCATATCTCCAGCTAATGCATATAAAGTATCCCACAATTCGATCCTTTCTATCGAGTCACATTTTGCATAAACTAGTGTAACAAAGAAACTTATTTGAGTGTCCATATTAATCAGTTTCATTGTTAGCTATTGTTCTAAGTCAAAAATTATATCCACCATGTGATCTTCATATACAAAGGCCCATATTTTGTTATTGACATTAGCAAACGCTTGTGTTAGACCAATCCTTCTTCTGTATCTCTCTAGCTTCCTCTTCTGCTGCATAGGTTCCATTAGCCCAATAAATTGAAAATGTTGCTGCCTATTCATAGTGACAAGCCTTTCAAAAGCTTTCTTTGTATTAACCGACCTCACATTCCATATGATAGCATTCATATTTAATTATGAGATTTAGTTTGAGCCCTTCTTGTTTGAACTCCTCGTGTTTGCACAGTCGAAGCCTCTTTTTACTGCTTTTTTTCTTCCACGACCAGCTGATTTCACCTTGTCTAGTACCATTGGATATAAATCTCCTTGCTTGGCTATGTTGAGGAAATTTTGAGCTGTAGATTCTTCATCAATATCCTTTCCAGTTCTGCCCAAATTCTCCACTACTTCCTTAGTATTTATGTGAGCTTCAATATCAGTTCTCACAGGTTTAGGAATTAGAATTCCACCTCCTTTTTCCTTCATAGCATGCTGCTGTAATTGAGAGTTTAGCACCTGATCATTTTGAAGCCTATTTAATGCCAATCCCTCTTCATTATCTGTAATGATGATTGCATCTTTGTTCAGCTCATTTGCCTCATTCCTCACCACTACTGCATCACCCTTAGTTCCTCCTAGATCAACTGCATCTACATGATCAACTGCAGGGCTAATAATTTCAAGTTGCATGCTTTGCACCACCTTAGGATCTGATTGTATCCTTGCATTGTTGTCATCATCACCCTACATTGGCTTTGTACCAGTAGATTCCTTGGCCTTTCCATTAGCACTTTGTTCTTCTTCCTCCACCTCTTCTTCAGTATGTAAATCATCTTCCTCCATTGCACCTGGAATTTCCCCTTCTTCAGAATCTTTCTCTATCTGATCACTCCACATTTTTCATCCACTTAGCTGCAACCTCTCCTTTTCAGCAGGTATTTCAAATTACTTTGTTGTATCAGTAGTTTGTTTAAGAATTTCCTGGCAAGATCGATTAGTAGCCACTAAGTTGTCACCTCCAAAAGTCTCGTTTATCCATGGAGCAGTCGACTCTTTTTGCGCCTTAGGAGCACTACTATTCCCTTTGTCATTAAAATTAAAAATAGGTGCCTTAGGAATCAATTTGTTAGCTGACTTTGGAGTACCATTCCCATTCACACTAGGAGATACAATAGGGCTACGATTATCATTATTGTTTTTGTCACACCCCAAAATTGAGGAGCGCGACCGGTGCTTAGCCGAGTAAACCCGGTCGAGCAAGCCTGTTAGATTCTTTCTACCCAATTCACCCATGATCAAGAAAAGACATGATTTCATAAATTATACAGCAGGAAGTTCATACATACGATGCTAAATCATTTGATTAGCCATTGCGCCTTTAAGTCTCAAAATACATATTTCTTATAGTTCGAATGGAACAAGTGATCAAACACAACATAACTGGTTTAACATTCCCAACACCCATATACAACCCACATAGTATCTATGGAGCCTCTAAAGATACAAAAGAGAGTAAAGATGGTGCCGGCAATAAGGCCCCGGCTATACCTAAAAACGTGACCACAATATAAACAAAAGGTACAATACATGACCCCGGAATGAAATGGGGCTCACCGAGTCTGCTGAGAAGATGATGATGTACCACTAACTGCGATCAATAATGTCTGCTATGTAACCATTTGCATCCATTTAAATATGCAGCGCCCCCGGCAAAAGGGACGTTAGTACCGTCGAATAGTACTAGTATGTAAAGCTAAAACACCATCTCAATAGAATGGACAATAATACAAGGGGAAATAGTCATGAGTTCAATAAGAGCTTCAAAACAATACTAAAACATCAAGTAAGGATCACATAAGTTCTCAAGTCAATTTCCATCTTATTAGGTTGGGTAATCTTTAGTGCCATATGCCACAATCCACAATACCACTGTATTCTTACACGGAGTCCGATCTCGACCCGATCAGCTAGGTCATCTCATTTAAGACATCAACCATATCCACAATTTTAATTATCATTTCCAGCACAGTTACCACTATGTGTGCGGCATGGCATCCGATCACGGCCCGATCGGCTAGGCCATCTCGCTTGAGACATCAACCATAACTACAATTTCAATTATCTCACATCATAATTCTTTCATATTCTTTCGATTTATTGGCACTAGTAATCACGATTACAAAATCATTCTTGGCACTTGGCCGTATTTCATAATTCCAGTCCCCTTTTTCCACATTCAAATATCGTTATCATAATCATTATCAACAACAATAAGGCTTCCCGTTCAAGACATTAAATTCACATAACACAGCAAATTGGGAATCTTAGGCACATAGAGGCTTTTCATACAATTTGGCATAAGAACCTTTATTTTGATCTTGACATGAAGTCTTAACATTTTTAACACATATTCCACATTTTGAACATATCCTCAAATGGCAAGATGACATGATAAAACATTTAGAATAAATATTAAACATATATCCATCGATTACATGAACACCGTGGAATTCGATTCTAAGAAGAAGGGGGTTTAGCCATGCATACCTTAATTGAGCTTCCTTAATCTCTAAAATATTCCAAAATTCTTAGCAACTTCGGCCTAATTTAGAAATATAACAAGTTGGACCAAGATTAGGAAGATGCTCATGGTTCTAGCTCATTTGAGCATTTTATCAAACACTAGGTGTGCATTAAGGTTTCAAGGTCCTTTTATGGAGGATTCCATCAACCCACAACCCAATCTTAACCATTTTTACCTCAACAATCTTCCTACACCATTTGATAACACATGTATGTAAAATAAACAACTCTCATGCCAAAACATTATCTTGCTAATTACCCATTTTTATACAAAATTTGAAATTGAGGGTTAGGGGTGTAGAATATTACCTCTAGGATGAAGACCTAATGAGTTTCCCTTCTTAATCTTCCAAAACTTGAGCAAGAATTAAAGAACAATTATTGAAGAACACCTTCTCACTCTAGGACACTCTCACTCACTCTAAAAGTATTAGATTTTAGGCCAAAATGACTTAACCCCTCTCTATACTTGGACTTGGGGTTATTTAATGAGTTCCTATGTGTGCGGTCGTGCATTGGCCGCGCACCTGAGGCAGAAACTCTCAACTATGCGCGGCCGCGCATCTGGGCGCACATATGACATAGGTCCAGCACAATGGCCATAACTTTCTGTATACATATCCAAATGACAAATGGTTTGATGCGTTGGAAACTAGATTCAAAGGGCTTTAATGTATAGGTATATCACCACCTAAGTCATTACATTTAGGGAGTTATATTCATTTGAAGGTGGGTCTTGTGTCAATTGAAATATCCTTTCCACTTAATGTGTCCAACTTGTTCCACACAAGTTCTTGCCATTCCCAAAATACATTAGTATGTTCCAACACACATTAAACATACATTATCAATTCAAAATGATGTAACTCTATCCCATAGGTATCCTTTAATACTCAAATACGTTATTCCCAAATACCATTGGCGCACTTTAAAATCTTAAATCATTAGAAAACGTTTACGGGGCCTTACAGTTTTCCACCAATACCAGCTGGTTATTATCATGTTTATCTCCCTCATCAACTTCAATAACAACAAACTTATTTTCCACCTCGATTTGCTGATTTCCCACAGTTGGCTTCTCAACTGGAAATATTTCCTTTCTAGTTCTAGTTTGTATTTGTTCCTGCTGCCCAGTTTTCTTTACTCGATTGTCTCGCACTTCTTTAAACTGTTCACCTACATTCCCCACAACTTTACCACTGCTAAGAATCATCAAAGGTCCTTGTTCCTTGCCCTTGTTTCTCCCTTGATCATTGGTACCTTGTTGCTTCAAATTTGCTGCTACATTAGTCTTATCAATGTGTGTCACAGCTTCATTCCCAGTCTGTTGCTCCATTGATTTATTCTCCATTAATTCTGGATGAATCCTCCAACATTCAATCATGTCATGGCCCTGTAGTTTACACTCTTTACAATATTTTGGCAAGTAATCATATTTAATGGTTACCCATTCAGTCCTCACGACTCCACTAGCTTCATTCTCGATGTCCATACGCACTTTCTTAGGTAACTCGGCTAGAAGGTCAACAAGAACTTTCACGCGCGCACAACTGGACCTCGTTTTATTAATAGTAGCCATGTTGTGGAGAAGAGGCTTACCCACAGCTGAAGCTAATGAAAATAGGCACTCCTTGACGAAACAATTGGCAACGAATTTGGAAACAAAATCCACACCATGACCTTTGGTGTTTCCTAACCGGCCTTGAACTTTGCATCATAAATCAACGTCCT
Source organism: Nicotiana tabacum (assembly GCF_000715075.1). Taxonomy (NCBI): domain Eukaryota; kingdom Viridiplantae; phylum Streptophyta; class Magnoliopsida; order Solanales; family Solanaceae; genus Nicotiana; species Nicotiana tabacum. The sequence continues at coordinate 47,504,297 of NC_134088.1, forward strand.
TAATTGATATTCATACCCAGTCTTGTCTTTTACATAATACACACTCTTCGCCGTAAAATCAATAAAATCTTGCCATAATGTCAATCGAATAAATACATGCTTGTCGCGAAGGTATCCAATGTTAAACTCGCCTTTAATTCCGCATTGAAGAGGGACAATTCGACGTAGTTCATTAAGCTTAGGCCATCCATATGAGAATTTGCAAACTACTGCTTCAATCGCATTCATTCGCTCAACCTCTACTTCAGTAAACTTAACAACAGGCTGTCCATTAATCAAACTAGCTCGATGAAGTGTAATTGGTTCAACAGAATTGGCTCGTTCCTGCAGGGCACTGTTTAGTGTTGAAGTTTTCAGGATTTTCGAGAAATCTAAAGGCTGGGGATTGGATTCTGTGGTCTTATTTGTTGGGGCAATGGAGGGAGAAGGCTGACCAGCCGGAAAAGATGGCTGGCCACCTCCAGATTCCCGCGATGAACAGTAACTTGCATGCCATTGTTCACAGCACTGTAGCAACGCTCTTGAGAGAAAACATCATAACTCATGCATGATTTGTAAAATTAGATCATGACTTTCATATTGAATACATTGGCTCAATGGCCCATAAATTATTTTTTTCTTTTCTTTTTCTCTCGTGATGGGTACATAGTTTCATAAATATCTGTGAACATAAATACATGACAAAACTCAAAACTTAAGTACATGACCCACAGTGTACATGGAGTTTCTATGACAATAGATACCTAAGTACATAAAACCAACTAGACTCGAATGCCCACTGGAATTGTAGCGAGCTCACCATAATCTGTTGCACAAAAGATCCCTACCAAAGATCCATATCATCCCGTAGAAGTATACCTGCATCCATTAAAAGATGTAGCGCCCCCGAAAAAAGGGGCGTGAATACATGTGGAATAGTAGTCGCATGTAAGGCAAATAGAAAAACATATGAAATCATGGTAATTCAAATAAGAGTCATATGAAGTACATCAAGAACTACGAAATATCCCATAGATTCACATTTCAAGTCTTGTTATGCTTACATCATTTTAAATTTCATTTAGGATTAACTGATCCATATGAACTATGCGTGGAATGCATAATATAAAGTAATTGAAACAACAGGTTCAAACAAGGCCAATAAAATTGGCACGTAATATCTGCATTAACAATGTGTCTCACTAGACTGTCCATATCCCTCTCTTATCTCACACCTATACATTTTATAGACTGTCCTTAGTGTTCACATGTCATATTAAATACTTATGTTTTCCATAGACCGTTCATAGGATTCCATAGACAATACACATATGCATTTCATAGACCATTTATAGGATTCCATAGACAATACAGCTATGCGTTTCATAGACCGTTCATAGGATTCACATATACCATACGATACACCTGTGCATTTCATAGACCGTTCAGAGTGTTTACTTACACAATACACATGTGCGTTTCATAGACCGTTCACAGTGTTTACTCATATTATATTATACACCTATGCATTTCATATCCCATCCATAGGATTCTGTTTCATAGCCCATACATAGGATTCACATATTATACACCTATGCATTTCATATCCCGTCCATAGGGTTCATACATATCATTATGCACATAACCATATATAAACTCAAAGCGACATGATTAACATTACATTAAGGTCGTAAGTTCTCGGATCATTGGAACACTTCATGTTCATGCTCATCATAGAGAAACATAGCTCATTACATTAGCACATGCATGGTAAATCAATAAGTCAATTTCAATGGAACATGAGCCCAATTTCTTTTCTTAAGGTTCATCATCATTTTAGCATAGGACATCTCCCTTTCATCTCGTTATTCACTCACTTGACATCTTGAGGTCATTAGCTAAGTTCATGATTCTTGAAGACATAACATCGAAGTCATTTACATACATTATTTCAGAAGCATACAACTATAGTCAAAACCATCGGGACACACAACACCTCATAATTCTCATTTAAGAAAACGACCACATTTCATGTTCATATTATCACTTCATTAGTACTTTCAACTATTTACAACATCATTATTTTATTGGCTCTCTTTTGCCATACATATTATTCTTCATTCATGGCACGGCGGCCGTATCTCATATTCCATACTTTCATTTCATTACTTTCAAGGCTCATCATCATAAACATTAACATAGAGAATATTCTTAAAGTACCTCTCCCCAAAAGGGCAATACATAATTTCAACTCATAAATATGTAAAGGCTTAAAACATATTGGAATACTTACGAAGCGCGACATTAGTTAGAACAACCACATTTGGACATGACTTGAGTACATAAAGTTTTGGATAATTCTATTTTCGGGGTCAATTTGGAATAATTGAATCAAGGCTCATTTCATAATATTTCACACATCATTTCATTTCATTGGTGCTATTGGCCACAATCATAACTTTCATCATTGGAACGGTGTCTACACTTTATATCCCCAACTCAATACTTTCACTTTAAAGCATCTTTATAGAGTTTTGACAACAAATAATCTCTAATCATGACTTTTAGTACACCTATGAGCAATTAAGAGTCTTAGGCACATTGACACTTCTTACACAATTTGGCATAATAGCCTTAACTTGAAATACTAGTTGGAGTCATAACATTTTTATATCCAACTCATGCTTTGAACACATTCTCGAAGGATAACATCATATGATAAGAGCATCTGTAATACATTTTAAACATATACCATTCAACACAAAGCTTATTCATAATAGTTAATTCGGGACTTACAAGAATATCATGGGATCCAATTCTAGGAAAGAAGTTTAGCTAACATACCTCGCTTTCAGCATTCCTTAAATTACTACAACGTTTCGAAAATTCTAGCAATCCCAATCTATTTTGATACATAACAAAAATTGAACCATAATTAGGAAGATATTCATGGTTTTAGTTCATTTGAGCATTTTATCAAATACTAGGTGTGCAAATTTGGTTACAAAGTTCTTGTACACGATTTCCTTCATTCTACAACCCAATCTTTACTTATTTGAGCTCAACAATCTTTCCACAAACCTTATTGGTACATGTATGTATAAATAATACTCTCATACCCAATAATCATACTCCTAATCAACCATCTTCTACCCAAATTCGAAAATGAAAACTAGCGTATGGAACCTTACCTCTTAAATGAAGAACTTGTGAGATTTCCTTGTTGGATTTCAAAGCTTGGACAAGATCTTGATGAACATAACACTCAATCTATTTCCTCTCTTTAGAACACTCTCACTTCTCTCTAAAAAAACCTCATATAATTTCACCAAAATAAGCCCTAAAGCCTATTTATCAAAATGCGGTCGGGTTATTAAAATAGAAAAATTAACCCTCCGAAATCAGGTTTGCGGTCCAATAATGGACCGCAGAATGGGTCTGCGGGTCGCACAATTCATCGAAAAATAGATGCCCAGAACTGGGCTACGCTGGCCAGGTCTGTGACTAGTTTTGCGGTCGTATAACCACTTTTGTGATCGCATAACCACTTTACGATCGCAGAATTGGCCGCAAAATTACCTTCTGCCAGCCTTTGGTAATTTGGTCATAACTTCTTGTAGAAGTGTCCAAATGACAAACAGTTTGAAGAATTAGAAACTAGACACATAGACCTTTCTGTGGATAGTTAATAAACCATATAACTCTTCATATCATGACAGTTATTCTCATTTGAAGTTAGGTCTTCTGCGAACTCACTTGAAACTTTATCCCATCATAAAATTTTCAACTTAACTTAGCCTTGGGGCTCTTCTTAGACCATAATCCATTCTTAATGCACCTCATAAATATATTATCATGATCAATTGATATAATTCATATAATAGTCCTTGTCTGCACACAAAATAATATAATTAGTGCACATCAACTTTCTTAATAGTGCTTAAGTACTTCGAAATTTTTCGGGGTGTTACATTCTCCCCCACTTAAGAACATTCGTCCTCGAATGTTTTAATGGTCACTTCTAATAATAGAGTTACCATCCTTTTACCCCCAATCATTATGCATCAGCACTTATGACTAAATGGGTCTTATACTTCCTATTCAAATTCTCAACTTACTTATGGCCCTTAAAATTTGGCTATTTTTACAAATTTTTATAAATTTCAGCAGAGTTTCCCCTGTAACTAGGCCTATCCACCTGTCAGAGAATCCCAGAAATCAATCCTAAGCAACATATAGATAACACCACGTTGCACCATATACATGAAATCAACAACTATGACTCTCGAGTCCAACTGTATGACCTTGCTAACCTTGGTCGTATCCTTGACTTTTCCTTCCTCCATTACGAGGACAATTGGGCACCTCACACATTATACGTGTCATGTGTATCATTCCTTTAATCCTTAGGCCTTTCTTATTTTGTAGCACGATGTGCAACACTCCTTGGTATTAATAAGGGAACTCTGAGACTAACTTGGAACCTTAACGCACGATCGAGGATACAAGAAGAGAAACATTTCCTAAATGTCGTTGTAGCCTCCCTATTATAAGTGTGGCCCGCAACACACCGATAAGAAGGACTCTACTGACACAGCTCCATGACACCTTAGGACTCCTAAACCATGCTCTGATACCAGGTTTTTCACACCCCAAACTCAAGGAGTGCGACCGGCGATCAACCGAGTGAACCCAGTCGAGCAAGCCAACATTACATCAACCTCTCATCATAACTCAAGCATGATTTATAAAAACATAATTAGATCATGACTTTCATATTGAATACATTTGGCTCAATGACCCATAATTTTTTTTCTTTTCTTTTTCTCTCGTGATGGGTACATAGCTTCATAAATATCTGTGAACATAAATACATGACGAAACTCAAAACTTAAGTACATGACCCACAGTGTACATGGAGATTCTATGACAAGAGATACCTAAGTACATAAAACCAACTAGATTCGAATGCCTACTAGAATTGTAGCGGGCTCACCATAATCTGCTGCGCAAAAGATCCCTACCAAAGATCCATATCATCCCGTAGAAGTATACCTGCATCCATTAAAAGATGCAGTGCCCCCGGCAAAAGGGACGTGAGTACATGTGGAATAGTACTTGTATATAAGGCAAACAGAACAACATATGAAATCATGGTAATTCAAATAAGAGTCATATAAAGTACATCAAGAACTACGAAATATCCCATAGATTCACATTTCAAGTCTCGTTATGCTTACATCATTTTAAATTTCGTATAGGATTAATTGAGCCATATGAACTATGCGTGGAATACATAATATAAAGTAATTGAAACAACATGTTCAAACAAGGACAATGAAAATGGCACGTAATGTCTGCGTCAACAATGCGTCTCACTAGACCGTACATATCCCTATATTTTCTTACACCTATACATTCATAAACCGTCCTTAGTGTTCACATGTCATATTAAAAACTTATGTTTTTAATAGACCGTTCGTAGGATTCCATAGACAATAAAACTATGCGTTTCATAGACCGTTCAAAGGATTCACATATATCATACAATACACCTGTGCATTTCATAGACCGTTCATAGTATTTACTTACACAATATAATTGTGTGTTTCATAGACCGTTCACAGTGTTTACTTACACAATACACATGTGTGTTTCATAGACCGTTTACATTATTTATTCATATTATATTATACACATATGCTTTCCATAGCCCATCCATAGGATTCACATATTATACACCTATGTGCTTCATAGCTCGTCCATAGGGTTCATACACATCATTATGCACATAACCATATATAAACTCAAAGCGACATGATTAACATTACATTAAGGTCGTAAGTTCCCAGATCATTGGAACACTTCATGTTCATGCTCATCATGGAGAAACATAGCTCATTACTTTAGCACGTGCATGGTAAATTAATAAGTCAATTTCAATGGCACATGAGCCCAATTTCTTTTCTTAAGGTTCATCATCATTTTAGCATAGGACATCTTCCTTTCATCTCGTTATTCACTCACTTGACATCTTGAGGTCATTAGCTAAGTTCATGATTCTTGAGGACTTAACATCGACATCATTTACATACATTATTTCAGAAGCATACAACTATAGTCGAAACCATTGGGACATACAAAACATCATAATTCTTATTTAGGCAAACGACCATATTTCATGTTCATACTATCACTTCATTAGTATTTTCAACTGCTTACAACATCATTATTTCATTTGCTCCATTTTGCCATACATATTATTCTACATTCATGGCACGGTGGTCGTATCTCATATTCCATTCTTTGATTTCATTACTTTCAAGGCTCATCATCATAAACATCAACATAGAGAATATTCTTAAAGTACCTCTCCCCAAAAGGGCAATACACAATTTCAACTCATAAATATGTAAAGGCTTAAAACACATTGCAATACTTACGAAGCGCAACATTAGTTAGAATAACCACATTTGGACATGACTTGAGTGCATAAGCTTTTGGATAATTCTATTTTCGGAGTCAGTTTGGAATAATTGAATCAAGGCTCATTTCATAATATTTCACACATTATTTCATTTCATTGGCACTATTGGCCACAATCATAACTTTCATCATTGGCACGGTGTCTACACTTTATATCCCCAACTCAATACTTTCACTTTCAAGCATCTTTATAGATTATCGACAACAAAGAATCTATAATCACGACTTTTAGTACACCTATGAGCAATTAAGAGTCTTAGGCACATTGAGACTTCTTACACAATTTGGCATAATAGCATTCACTTGAAACACTACTTGGAGTCATAACATTATTATATCCAACTCATGCTTTGAACACATTCCCGAAGGATAACATCATATGATAAGAGCATTCAGAATATATTTTGAACATATACCTTTCAACACAAAGCTTATTCGGAATAGTTAACTCGGGACTTACAAGAATATCATGGGATCCAATTCTAGGAAAGAAGTTTAGCCAACATACCTCGCTTTGAGCTTTCCTTAAATTACTACAACGTTCAGAAAATTCTAGAAATCCCAATCTATTTTGAGACATAACAAAAATTGAACAATAATTAGGAATATATTCATGGTTTCATTTCATTTAAGTATTTTATCAAACACTAAGTGTGCAAATTTGGCTACAAGGTTCTTCTACAAGATTTCCTTCATTCTACAATCCAATATTTACTTATTTGAGCTCAACAATATTTCCACAAACCTTATTGGTACATGCATGTATAAATAATACTCTCATACCCAATAATCATACTCCTAATCAACCATCTTCTACCCAAATTCGAAATTAAAAACTAGGGTATGGAACCTTACCTCTTAGAGGAAGAACTTGTGAGATTCCCTTGTTGGATTTCAAAGATTGGACAAGATCTTGATGAAAAAAACACTTCATCTACTTTCTTTCTCTAGAACACTCTCACTTCTCTCTAAAGGAACCTCATATAATTGCCCCAAAATAAGCCCCAAAGCCTATTTATCAAAATGGGGCCGGGTTATAAAAATAGAAAAATTAACCCTCCAAAATCAGATCCGCGGTCACATAATGGACCGCAGAATGGATCTGTGGGTCTCACAATGCACTACAAAATTGATTCACAGAACTGGGCTACGTTGGCTAGGTCTGCGACCAGTTGTGCGGTCGCATAACCACTTTTACGATCGCAGAATTGGCCGCAAAATTACCTTCTATCAGCCTTTGATAATTTGGTCATAACGTTTTGTAAGAGTGTCCAAATGACAAACGGTATGAAGAATTAGAAACTAGACACATAGACCTTTCTATGGATAGTTAATAAACCATATAACTCTTCATATCATGAGAGTTATTTGCATTTTAAGTTAAGTCTTGTGCGAACTCACTTGAAACTTTATCCCATCATAAAATTTTCAACTTGGCTTAGCCTTGGGGTTCTTCTTAGACCATAAACCATTCGTAATGCACCTCATATATATATTATCATGATCAATTGATATCAATCATATAATAGTCCTTGTCTGCAAATAAAATAATATAATTAGCACACATCAACTTTCTTAATAGCGCTTAAGTACTTCAAAATTTTCCGGGGTGTTACATATTTTTCATTATTTTAGCCACAAGAAGACATATATGCCACTCCAAAACAATCCAACATGAGACATCAACACCTTACACCAATTCAAGTGTTATCTTGTGGTTTTTCATCCAAACAACATAACCAACATATAAATAAGATTAAGCACAAACAAGAGTATATTATACATAGCTCAACCAATAGAAACAATTGGAAATCCAATCTTTACTTAACTCACAACAGCCCTTAATCACACCACAACACCATAGAGGTGTTATTCTTCACCTTAGCTAACGTTTGATGTTAGATTTGGATATAAACATTTGGTTTTAACCTTGAGCTCTTAGGGAAATTTTGAGAGGTCTTAGGAGATAGAGAGGATTATGTTTGGTTCAAAAATGACCAGAAATAAACCTTCCAACCAATTTAAAACATTCAAAGGTAGGCCACTGCTTAAGTGGTCTCATAGGGGATGTCTGCTCAGTCTCGCAAAAACGCAAATATCTCCCTACTCCAATGTTGTATCAACGAATGATTTAATGAGTTGGAAGACTCATAGAGCTTCAATTTGGTGTGTATATCATCCTGTAGCTCAAAGTATATTGGGAGAAAATCTTAGCGACATTAGACCCAAATTTCAGTAAAATTAAGAACGTAACTTGGAATAACATTTGCCGACTTTTATTTTCTAACTTGGTTGTCTTCAAAACTTAACATATGAATATTATAGAATTGAAGTACCTTAAAATATGACCTTATTAGCATATTAATCACTCCTAGTTTTACCCCAAAAGTACGAGTTATAATATCTTTGATTCATTTAGCCTCCAACCCTCATGATACTTCCTTAACACTTGTTTTAACCCTTCATTGTCTTTTTAAAGGTCCTTCAACTCTTCGGCTCATATTGATTCACTTAAGACTCATTCTAATATGAAAGTACAGGGTGTAACATCCTCCCCCCTTAGGAACATTCGTCCTCGAATATAAATGCTTCTTAGAGGAGAAACTAGCTCTTATGGATTTTATGGAAATTTTGACAGAGTCTCCTCGGTAAACAACACTATCCCATACCTATCAAACAATTAGAAACATACCGTATAACACACATGCCATAAACAATAAACAATATCTCTTTGGCCTCACATGGCCATCCGTTTCAATGAAAATACCATAAACTGTAACTTACCTTGTGTATAATTAATTCTGCTTCTAAAAATGCAGTAACTCTTCAATTCTGAATATTGTTTAATTATAGAATGAGTGTTAATCAAAATCACATAACATGATCTAAGAAAATATTTGATCAAGCTTCACTCGCCAAGAATCTTCTATCTGAAACAACTGAAGGTACATAGAGTTCATTTTTTCCTCGACTTCCTACGCTTTCCTTCGACGTTCTTATTCCTTCATGACATCTTACTAAGGTCATATTCTTGGTCCCCAGATTGTGAACCTGCCAATCTAGAATAGAAACTATAACCTCTTCGTAAGATAGGTTCTCTACAATCTAAACATCATGAGCTTCTGCAATATAAAATCTTGAAAAATAAGGTAGACAGACTCTAACTTTGACCGTAACTTTAGCTAATAGGCTACTTATTCACTATTGCCCAATAAGACATGGCTAAGCTTCCCTTTATTGTCAAATCTCGCAATGCCTTTAGTAGGTAAAACTTTCAAGAATACTCAATCATGAATGCGGAATGCTAGGTCTTGTCGTCACACATCTGAATATGATTTTTGGCAGCTCTGGACTGTTAATAATTGCTTCTTAATAAGATTTATTTTCTCTAAAGCTTAATCGACCTAATTGGGTCTAAGTAACTCTAATTCGCCTATCTCTAACAATCCAATAGGGGATGTGAATTTGGCCTTACAAAGAGACATACCAATGCTGGAATGATAGCTCTCTAAAGTATAGCATGTATACTCATAATGCACCCTCGAGTGTCTTAATCATTCGCTCCGCTAGGACATTTATTTCTGGATGAAAAGACATACTAAGATTTACTTTCATCCTCATACCCTTCCTGGAGGACCTCCAGAAGTTAGCTGTAAACTAGTCCCCTCTATCAGGTATAATAGCCTCTGGAAAACCATGTAGTTGTACTATTTCTTTAATGCATAACTTCCGTAATTCTCGACTGTATAAATTTTTTTAATGTTCAATAAATGGGATGACTTTGTGAGTTTATCAATAATCACCCATATGGAGTTGAACTTATGATATGAAAGAGGCAAACCTGTAATGAAATCCATATTATTCATCTCCTATTTCCATGTCGGGATCACTATGTTATGAAATAGACCATTGGGGTTCTGGTGCTCTATCTTCACTTGCTAACAATTACGAACTCGACAATATCTTTTTTTATACCATTCCACCAATAGATTTCTTTATTATCTTGATACACCTTAGTTGACCCTAGATGAATAAATAAATAAATAACGTGCCTATGCCCTGATATGGTGTCGAAATCACACAATATTTGGAACAGATAATCAGCCTCGATACCTCAAGACTTTATCTTCTGTTACCTCGAAGACTATAATTTTATTCCACTGAACCTTCTCCTTGAACTGTAAATCATATGACCTTTATACTATCGTTCTTCCACCTCTGCTGTTAGAGATGATACTATTGTATTTTGAATCACGATAATGTCATCGTCTTGGTCTAAAAATTCAAATATCCAAACTATTTAGTTGATATAACTTTCAACCAACTCTTTTCTATCGACCCCCAAGTAAGTCAAACTGTCTATGAATCCGTGTTTGTGGTTGTCAGAACATTAGCCTTTTTTGGGGGATATAAGGTATCAATTTCACAATCCTTTAGTAACTCCAGCCATCGCCTCTGTCTCGAGTTCAATTCTTCCTGCTTGAAGATATACTGAATGATCTTATGACCCGTAAAGACGTCAACATGAATAATGTATAATTAATACTACTAAACTGCAATTAACTCTAAATCATGGGTCAGATAGTTTCTTTCATACTTCCTCACCGCCATTAGTCATAAGAATTTGCCTTCCCTTGCTCATCTTGACACTTACAACATGGATGCATTAACTCATCTTGGTTCACATACATCCTGGAGCATCCTATATGCATAATTTAAACATTCCTCTTGATTCTTATCCTCCGTTCAGTGGGCATGGTAGGTGGTGAGTTACTAACTTACTCCTTATTGGGTACGTAACAAATTCTATAGATCTTGATGTTACAGGATAGCCTTCATATAATATCGAATTTAGATCGCTATGCGCAGAACAAATTCTTTCTCCTTATCTCTTGGAAAAAGTCTTCTGTCTGTTGCACTTAGAAAAGATTCTCTTGTTCATATCAAACTGTGAGCTCATTACATCATATACTTCGTAGACCTTTACCATTAAAATATTACTTCTGAACACAACCTTTAAATACCTCCCTCTTAGTTTATGGCTCAATGGTCTCCTTTCAACTTTTTAAAAACTTATATTGAATTTCACCTACCATTGCTTATGTCTGAAATACTCCATAAGAGTCGCGACCGTGCACTTGCGGGGATGAAACTTTGTACGTTTAGATCCAATATGTAATTTTAATGATCTAATGGCTCGTCAAAGTTTTATCGTCTAACCATAACTAGGCCCTTCATAAGCTAATTACCGATTACTCAATTGATTTATCTTCATATATCAAATGTAAGTAGCTCCTCTTGAGGCTATGTCCTTGCTTTAATTGACCCTTCACACTAGCTTTCTAAGTATCAAATGTCCGATTATATTTACCATCAATTGGCACCTTTAGCCAAGAAGTCATTACTGCCTTTTCTCTACCGTTTTGTACTTACACATTATTCTAGAGTCGTTACACATCTGTAGGGCCTGAGTAAGTGCATTCTCATTCATTTCAAACCTTTTGTCGTAATCCTTCTTACCACTCTATCACTAAGCGATCCACATGATTCTACCTCAATACTTTATCGTACCATCTCCCCGTTCTTGGGAGAGTAATTAACTCCTTATGCTCTTGAATTCCACTCTTGTAGAGGTCACATCGTTACCTCTTCACCTTTTGCAATTCTTTACACTTCCAGTGTTTTTAAACTTTCCTTGGGGGTAATCTTTTCCTACTTAAACAAATGGATCACTTATATTCATGTAGTGTTGTATACTCATAACTGACAGCTCGACCTTGATGAGCTTAACTTTGCTCATGATGCTTGTCTCGGGAGATCTCTTTCTACTAACCGACAAAGGTTGTTCCATTGTTATTCACCCTCTTACTGCCTAAACATTCACTTTGTAAATGTCACAATGCTAACTATTATAGAAATCCTGTGAGTTTCTAACTTGCATCTCGTGATCTTAGGTTACAACCAAACATTGGTATTTCTTAATCTAGGGGCTAGATTGCCCTTTTGATAACTCTTATTGAATCCGACAATTCACTTCTCGTGATTACGACTTATACCTCTTTATAATTAAAAAAGTTGTCTTCTCTTGATTTCTCTTCTTCTTGATTATGAACCTTGTCGTACTACCATACTGTATCTTATAATTGTTAACCATTTCTCATATCTGCTCATAACATTTCACTTATCTTTCTATCTAATCCTTACTAACATTACTATCTCTTATCTTCCTCTGGAGGACTCAAGCGAGACATTCTTTCGCTTCTAGCTTCCCCTGCTTCATTCGGACTTATTCTTCGGTCGCTTATATCCCTTCTTCACTGGAAGCACGAGGTACACTAAAGTAAATACTTATCCCATATACAAGAATTCAATTACCTAATCTCCAAAACTTCTAATCACTCAAGAAATCATCCCTAACTATACAATTTTGGAGTACACCACCTATATGCCTCATAAAAAGGAACTATCAACATGTTCGGAATACCATTCAATAATATTGTTTAATTCTAAAACTAATATGTCCATTACCAAGGATTACTCCACCCTCACTAGAGCATGAAATTTCCATTCTTGTCCAAGGCTACGTCTGTTGCTGCCTATAAGTCATAAGCATGGTGGGTGCTAGTAACTATACCTTTATCATTGCTGAAAACGGAATCGTAACACTTGTTTCCCTGTGTCTGAACTCCAACTACTTGTAATCTTCTCTACTTGGATACCTTGTACCTCTTTTACCTTACATCTTTTACTATTTGCAACTCATATCTACCTTCTGATGCATTCATAGATTTGTACCATATGGGTGGATAGATATTCATTCCTTAGGGATCCTTATCAAGAAGCTAGCATGTCTTAGTACACACATGATCTGCTGAAGACCTCACATTTACTCATCATAAGCATGATGCGAAATTGAGGTCCTCTAACTCAACTCTTCCACAACCACATTCAATATCTCACTAACCGTCTTCTTTCTAGATATAGCCATCATTGTATTATGAAGAAATTATGATTTAGGAGTTGGAATTCTTACTAATGAGCTCTACCGCACGATCTAGAGTAAGAAGAAAGAGTGACAATACTAAATGCCTAGTAGCCTCCTCCTTATAACTGTGGTGCACAACACACCGTTAAATAAGACTTTACTAGACAGAGCTTGTACACTCCCTAGCACAGATATGCTCTAATACCAAGTTTATCATGCCCAAACCTAGGGAGGCGTGGTCGGCACCCAGTGCCATACTCAGCCCGAGCATACCACTCTCCAACTGTGAACACTGGAGGGGTAATTCTAAACTTAGGCCGACTAGGCCTACCTGCAAGTAGATAATACCAACCAAGGCCGACAAGGCCATACACAGAAATCTTCTGAAGATAATATCTAACTTAGCTGAAGGATAAACACACCAAAACATAAATACACAACTACGAAGGCCGGCGAGGATGCCATGAACGTCTACAATCAACAATACCAAACTGATCATGTACACAGGGTCGGCAAGGCCACAATACTGACATACAAAACATATAGGGCTCATTTACTAGCCTCTAGAGATAATAGAACTATATCACTGTCGGGATAGGGTCCCAGCCTACCCAACATGTCTTTATATACAAAATTGACTCCAATGCCTATACCTGGTAACTCCGGGGGAGTAAAGCTTATCAATCAAGCTGGTGTCTAGCTCTCTCTATTGGGAAGGTCTATCTGACTGCCTATCAAAACCTACATGCATAAAATGCAGTACCCCTAGCTAAAGGGGCGTCAGTACAAAATAATGTACCGAGTATATAAGGAAATAGGATAACTGAAAGTTGAAACTAAACTGAAGTACATAGTAAACTGGAAGCGAAAGAATGCTCTAAGATATACTCACATGTCCCAAATCAACACAATGCAATATAGTAATGTCATAGCTAGCCAGCCACATATAGGGCTCGGTGTATCTCTCACTGATAAAGTGGCAAGGCAACAATAAACTCTCACCAACCATAAGTCCAGGCAAATATAAACTTTCACTGACCATAAGGAGAGGCAATAGTATCTCTCACTGACCAAGTGGCCAGGCTACAGAAAATATATGTATACAATGTTGTATATCATGTACATAATAGAATGTATAGAGGTACGTATGTAACATTTCATCTTTGTTCGATATCATGGAATACACATAGAGGATAGAGGATGGGAACCCTCTCAATAAGATATGATAGAAGTATACGGGAAGATGTAACACCTATTGAGACACGAGTTCTACAATAGGCATTTCTCATATAAGATTCATCCAACTCGTACTTACTAAGAATTCATGCCAATAAAAGAAAAGGGATAGCCATTATATACCTTATCACTGTTACACCCTATATTTTCGTATGTAAAAATGCGTCGTAAGCAAACTAATGTAGGACAAAAAAATGAGATAATATTTAAAAGTATATAAAGTAAGTTAATCATGTTACCTCTGAGGTTACAAATATTGAAGATCATGAACAACAAGTACAAAGAGGGTTGGACAGTTCAGAAGCTAAAGCAATTAAATAAAACAATGTTTCATCGAAAGTCGACAAGTTGGGAATGTTATAACATGTACCTTTGGGGTGAGACTAGGGTGATTAACATGATAAAGAGATTATGTTATGATTTATATTAGTCGTATTACATCCGTGTGTTATGTTTTTAAGTCAAGCGAGTTGTGGAACAAAAGTCGATGAAAGTCATCACAAGTTACATTCATAAGTTTTACTGAAACTTTGGGTCAAATGTAACTGCAATTTTCTCCCAATATACTTAGAGTTATGGTGTGTTCCACACATCAAATTAAAGATCTATGAGTCTATTTTCCAACGCATTAAACCATTTGTCAATACGACATCGGAGTAGAGAGATATGTGCATTTTTGCGATACTGCGCAAGCTGCTAGGTGACAAGTAGGTGTGTCACCTACTTGCTTAAATGAAAGCCCAAAAATGGGCCATTTCGGGTCGTCCAAAGAGGCCTTTTAAGGGCCTATTTTCTTCATATAATAGACTTAAAATAGAGCATAATAACCAGACATAAGCTCTGCAAAGAATCCTCCCAAAAACTTCCCACAAACCCTAATTGATTTTCTCTCCCTTTCAAGTTCCAATTGGAGGTAAAACTTAGAGTTTGAAGAACCAAGATAGGAGCTGAGTTATCCAACAAATAAGGTGAGTTTACTGCTCTCTTTCATCCATTTTTTCTTCTGTAAATTCATGGTAAGTCGTTCTATACTTGTAAGAACTCACGGGATGGTGATCGGAAGCCGTGAGTTCGAGTTATTCACTTGTAGCGGACTGTTTTGTGGACTGTTTTGTGTTGCTGTTGGGCTGCGTGTTTTATTACTATTTTGTGGAGTTTTGGAGGAGGAAGGGGGTTTATAAACACCATATAAATGTAGGGTGGTTGGCTGGTCGTTCGTCATAACATTTTCGGGTCGTTTGACACTACTACGGTGGTCGTTTTGTGTACGAAGAGATTGGGGTGTGTTGGGCTGTTTTGTAGTATTTGATGGTGTATATAGGGCTGGAAAATGATGTATATATGTTGTTATTGTTCTGTCCTTGTATTGTTGGTGTTATTTTGAAGTTGGAGGAAGGGCATATTATAGGGGAGATGCTGCCCGTTTTAATACAAAATAGGTTTGTCGTTCGTTGTGCGATAGTTGTACCTTTCGTAACTTAACGATAGTATTATTATCATTCTTGTAGATTAAGGTGCGAAGAGGTGAGTTCAACTTGGTGATTGAAAAGATTGTGATAAGGTATGTTAAGGCTAAGCCTTCCTTCATTTTGGCATGATCTCGTAGCTACATGTGTTAGTAATGAGACAAAAAGAGAAGTTCATATTCATGAATTTATTCACACTATTCTAGTCTCATAAGTTACAATATTATTCCTTATCGAGACTCTATATTCAATTTTAGTATTGTCTTCTTTCAGTCAAGAGAGCAGCAAGCCTATATATACAGTATTACAGTATTTTCATTACCATCGAGCTATAATTGATGGGCAGGCCCCTATTGGGCAACCTCTGATCAGATGGAAAGTTATATACCGAGCCTACTGTGGCCGAGCGCCTATGAGCGAGCCCAGCATGGTCGAGATACATAGCCTAGTATGGCCGAGCGCCTATAAGCGAGCCTACTATGGCAGAGCAGTTATATATACCGAGCCTTATAAGGCCGTACAATTATTTTACTTACTATATTGAAGGAGTTGAGTCAGTATCAGCAGGTAAGTATATCTCCAGATCATCTTTGACTCCTAGTTAATTTCAGTTATCATATTATCAGTTCAGTTTCAGATTTCAGTTATTTTATTGCCTTACATACTCGGTACATTATTTCGTACTGACGTCCCTTTTTGGGGGCGCTGCATTTCATGCGTGCAGGTTCAGACAGACAGACGGGTAGACCTCCTCAGTAGGTGTTTTCCGAGTTCCGCCTGATCGGTAAGCTCCACGTCTTTCGGAGTTGCCAGGACTAGAGTTTTGTGTACATCTTATGTATATCTGTATATATGTTATGGGTAGGTCGGGGCCCTGTTCCGATCACAGTACATCTATCAGTAGAGGCTTGTAGGCATATCCTGTTGGTTAGTGCAGTATGTTGGGTTTGTATAAATTGGTGGTTTGTCAGCTGTAGTAGCTATGACGGCCTTGTCGGCCTAGCTTTATATTGATATTTAGTTAGTGCTAGTTTCCATTCAGATTTATATTTTGCTTCGCAAATTGTCTTGCAAGGTGGCCCCATGGCCAAAGTATGACATTATGTGTTCAGAGTCCCTTAGTCGCAATTTGGTACGCCAGGTTAGGTGAGGCACGGGGTGCTTGTCTCGCTCCTAGGTTCGGGGCGTGACAAACTTGGTATCAGAGCAGTTCTGTCCTAGGGAGTCTACAAGCCGTGTCTAGTAGGGTCTTGTTTATAGATGTGTTGTGCACCACATTATATAAGCAAGGAACTACAGGGCATTTAGGAGTTGGTTACACTTCTTTGAAATCTAAATCGTGCTATAGAACTGAGTTATAGGAAATTTGAATTAAACTTATGTGTTGGTGTTTGCATGCACAGATGACGGTGACTAGGAAGACTACGGCTAGCCAGAGGAGAGATACAGTAGTAGGTGAGGGGACCAACAGGGTACCCCCAGTAGATGGGGCCCAGTCTGAGGCTCAAGGGGAGACCCCTACTCAGCCATTACCGGCTCCTCCACCAACTACGGAGATTCCTAGGGAAACCGCACATCCAGTTCCCCCTCCACTTCCATCAGATCAGGACTTAAGGAGTGCGGTGCATTTGTTGACACAGTTGGTAGCTACCCAGCAACATGCTAGGGCATCAGCTAGTGCAGGAACTTCTGAGGGGTCTGGGAGTTCAAGGGTCCGAGAGTTTATTGCTTTGAGTCCCCCAGAGTTCACGGGGACAGATCAGAGGGAGGACCCGCAGGATTTCATAGATCAGCTTCACAGGATCTTTCGTGTTATGCATGCCACGGAGAAAGAGGCAGTTGAGCTAGCAGCTTTTCGACTCCGAGATATAGCCATCCTTTGGTATGAGGGATGGGAGAGGTCCAGGGGACGTGATACACCTCCAGCTATTTGGGAGAATTTTTCAGATGCTTTCCTTGACCAGTACTTACCGCGGGAGATCCGACAGGCTCGAGTCGATCAGTTTCTAGCCCTCAAGCAGGGTAATATGAGTGTTCGAGAGTATAGTCTCTGTTTTGACTCATTGGCCAGATATGCACCATCCATAGTTTCTACTATGCGGGACAGGATTCACAGGTTTATAGCAGGGTTAGCCCCAGAGTTAACCGAGGCATGTGCCACCGCTGCATTGCAGGATAGTATGGATATCTCCCGGATTCAGGCATTCGCCCAGAATATAGAAAGGGGTAGGCGTCGGCAGTAGGGTACAGAGAGGGCTGAGCAAGGGCAACGTAAGAGGATGAGATTTCCCAGGTCACAATCTCAGGGTAGTTATAGGACCCAGTACTTCGGACGGCCACCTAGGCCTCCGCCACCTCAGTTACAGGGTTACGGGTATGACCGCTATACTCAGTCAGGACCAGGTGAGAGCTCACGGGCGTCGGGTTTGCAGCGACAATGAGGTTCTGCGCAGACATGGTCATTTCCTCCGCGGTGTGACATCTGTGGTAGAGGACACTTGGGTCAATGCCGAGCAGGTTCTGATGCTTGTTATACATGTGGGCGTCCGGGGCATATGATGCGAGATTGCCCAAATAGAGATTCTGGGGGAATGGCACAACCAGCGAGTTCAGCAACAGGATCATCTATGTCCGTGCATCCTTCAAGGCGTGAGTCTCAGTCTTCGGCTGGTAGAGGTCGAGGCAGAGGTAGAGGTTCCAGTTCAAGTGGTAATCAGAACCGTATCTATGCTTTAGCGGGTCGACAGGACCAGGAGTCTTCACCAGACGTTGTGACAGGTATATTAACCATTTGCTCTCACGATGCTTATGCTTTGATAGACCCAGGATCTACTTTATCGTATATTACCCCATTTGTCGCGAGGAAGTTTGGTATAGTGCCTGAAATACTAAGTGATCCTTTTGCGGTATCTACACCGATCGGAGAATCGATTATTGCTAGACGGGTTTACCGAGGTTGTACGGTGACAATTTGTAGTCGTCAGACCTCAGCTGACCTAGTTGAGCTAGAGATGATGGACTTTGATGCTATCATGGGCATGGACTGGTTGGCAGCTTGCTATGCCACAGTTGATTGCCGAGCAAAGGTAGCCAAATTTCATTTTCCGGGTGAGCCAGTCCTTGAATGGGTAGGTAATACACCAACACCCAGAGGTAGGTTTATTTCCTATCTAAAGGCGAGGAAAATGATCGCAAAAGGGTGCATTTATCATATTGTGCGAGTTAGAGATGCAGATGCTGAGATACCTACACTTCAGTCTATTCCCATAGTCAAAGAGTATGCAGATGTGTTTCCAGATGAGCTTCCAGGTATTCCTCCAGAGCGAGAGATTGATTTTAGCATCGATTTGCTTCCAGGAACTCAACCAATATCCGTCCCTCCGTATAGAATGGCACCTGCCGAATTGAAGGAGTTGAAGGAGCAGTTAAAAGATTTGCTGGAGAAAGGTTACATTAGGCCCAGTACCTCACCTTGGGGTGCACCGGTACTATTTGTGCGGAAGAAAGACGGCTCGCTGAGGATGTGTATCGATTATAGGCAGTTGAACAAGGTAACTATTAAGAATAAGTATCCACTTCCAAGGATCGATGACTTGTTTGATCAGTTGCAGGGAGCTAGATGCTTTTCCAAGATTGATTTGAGGTCGGGGTACCACCAGGTCAGAGTTCGGGAAAAAGATATTCCGAAGACAGCCTTCAGGACCCGATATGGCCACTTCGAGTTCCTTGTCATGTCCTTCGGGTTGACTAATGCACCCGCTGTATTTATGGACTTGATGAATAGCCTATTCCGGCCATTTTTAGATCTGTTCGTGATAGTATTTATTGATGATATTCTGGTTTATTCCCGTTCAGAGGATGAGCATGCGGACCACCTGCGAGCGGTACTCCAAACCCTCCGTGATCGTAAGTTGTATGCTAAGTTTTCTAAATGTGAGTTCTGGTTGAAGTCTGTAGCATTCTTGGGGCATATTGTATCAGATGAAGGGATAAAGGTGGACACTCAGAAGATTGAGGCCGTGAAATCTAGGCCTAGACCTACCACTCCGACAGAGGTTCGTAGCTTTCTAGGCTTAGCAGGATACTATCGGAGGTTCGTAGAGGGTTTTTCTTCCCTTTCGGCACCATTGACGAAGTTGACACAAAAAGAAACTAAGTTTCAATGGACAGAGGCTTGTGAGCGGAGTTTCCAAGAGCTTAAGAACAAGTTGACCTCAGCTCCAGTTCTAACACTTCCAGAGGGTCTAGAGGGTTATGCCGTGTATTGTGATGCATCAGGTGTCGGGTTAGGATGTGTCCTGATGCAACATGGAAAGGTAATTGCATATGCTTCAAGGCAGTTGAGGAAGCACGAGAGGAATTATCCGACCCACGACCTCGAGTTAGCTGCGGTTGTCCATGCACTTAAGATATGGCGGCATTATTTATATGGTGTTCATGTTGATATATTTACTGATCATAAAAGCCTACAATATATTTTCAAGCAGAAAGAGTTGAATTTGCGACAGAGGCGATGGCTTGAGTTATTGAAAGATTACGATGTTAACATTCTCTACCATCCAGGGAAAGCTAATGTTGTAGCAGATGCCTTAAGTCGCCGATCTATGGGTAGCTTAGCACATGTAGAGCCCGAGAAAAGACAATTAGCTAGAGAGATTCATCAATTGGCTTCGTTGGGGGTTCGGTTAGTAGATTCTGAGGATGGTGGAGTTGTAATCCAAAACACTACAAAATCATCCCTCATAGCTGAAGTCAAGGAAAGGCAGTACGAGGACCCAGAGTTGGTCGAGTTGAGAGAGCGAGTTCCGCAGCAGAAGAAGCCATTGTTAGAGCTCAAGGGAGATGGGGTTCTCAGATACAAGGGTCGTTTGTTTGTTCCAGATGTAGCAGGGCTACGAGACAGGATTATGTCAGAGGCACATTATTCATGGTATTCCATCCACCCTGGATCGACGAAGATGTATCATGACATTAAGGATATGTACTGGTGGAATGATATGAAGAAGAACATTGCTGAGTTTGTCGCCCAATGTACTAGTTGCCAGCAAGTGAAGGTAGAACACCAGAAGCCCGGAGGGCTAATGCAGACTATAGAGATCCCGACATGGAAATGGGAGGCGATAAACATGGACTTTATCATGGGTTTACCTCGTTCTAATCGTAAGTTCGATTCCATATGGGTGATAGTCGATAGGCTCACGAAATCAGCTCACTTCCTACCGGTCAGATCTACATATACAGCAGAAGATTATGCAAAGTTATATATTAAGGAGATAGTGCGGCTACACGGAGTACCAGTTTCTATTATATCTGACCGTGGGGCTCAGTTTACAGCACATTTTTGGAGGTCATTTCAGAGAGGTCTAGGGACTCAGGTGAATCTCAGCACAGCTTTTCATCCACAGACTGATGGACAAGCCGAGCGCACAATTCAGACGCTCGAGGATATGTTACGAGTATGTGTGTTGGATTTTAAAAGAAGTTGGGATGAACATCTACCTCTTATCGAGTTTGCATATAATAACAGTTACCACTCCAGTATCCAGATGGCTCCGTACGAGGCTTTGTATGGGCGTAAGTGCAGATCTCCTATAGGGTGGTTTGATGTTGGAGAATCTGGGTTACATGGGCCAGACCTGGTTCAGCAGGCCATAGAGAAAGTAAAGGTTATCCGGGAGCGACTGTTGACAGCTCAGAGTCGTCAGAAGTCATATTTTGACGTGCGGTGACGAGACTTAGAGTTCAGGATTAATGACTGGGTATTCTTAAAGGTATCACCTATGAAGGGCGTGATGAGGTTTGGCAAGAAAGGAAAGCTTAGCCCACGGTATATTGGGCCTTATAGGATCATTCGGAGAGTGGGCCAACTAGCTTATGAGTTAGAGTTGCCCTCAGAATTGGAGTCTGTCCATCCGGTTTTTCACGTATCTATGCTACGAAAGTGCATTGGCGATCCTACCCGAGTGGTGCCCACGGATGATGTACAGATTACAGAGGACTTGTCATACGAGGAAATTCCAGTTGCCATCCTAGACCGACAAATCCGCAATCTACGAAATAAGGAGGTAGCTTCCGTAAAGGTTTTATGGAGGAGCAAGAATGTAGAAGAGATGACGTGGGAATCGGAGGAAGAAATGAAGTCTAAATACCCCCACCTATTTCAAAATGAAGATATGGTTCGAGATGGGACGCTACAACATAGCTCTATGTAGGCTAGCAGGTCATCAGGTAAGCTTTTATTTTTCACTTTCAATATTTATAATTTACGGTCGGTGAGGCAAATTGCTGCTATTTATAAAGATTGGCCATGTGTGGCATGCATAATATGTTTCTGGCTACGTGCAGGTTGGTTTTAACCTAGTGTACGAAGGATACTCTGGAAAAAGTTTCCAAAGTCTCCAAGAGTAAACATTCGAGGACGAATGTTCCCAAGGGGGAGTGATGTTACACCCTATATTTTCGTATGTAAAAATGCGTCGTAAGCAAACTAATGTAGGACAAAAAAATGAGATAATATTTAAAAGTATATAAAGTAAATTAATCATGTTACCTCTGAGGTTACAAATATTGAAGATCATGAACAACAAGTACAAAGAGGGTTGGACAGTTCAGAAGCTAAAGCAATTAAATAAAACAATGTTTCATCGAAAGTCGACAAGTTGGGAATGTTATAACATGTACCTTTGGGGTGAGACTAGGGTGATTAACATGATAAAGAGATTATGTTATGATTTATATTAGTCGTATTACATCCGTGTGTTATGTTTTTAAGTCAAGCGAGTTGTGGAACAAAAGTCGATGAAAGTCATCACAAGTTACATTCATAAGTTTTACTGAAACTTTGGGTCAAATGTAACTGCAATTTTCTCCAAATATACTTAGAGTTATGGTGTGTTCCACACATCAAATTAAAGATCTATGAGTCTATTTTCCAACGCATTAAACCATTTGTCAATACGACATCGGAGTAGAGAGATATGTGCATTTTTGCGATACTGCGCAAGCTGCTAGGTGACAAGTAGGTGTGTCACCTACTTGCTTAAATGAAAGCCCAAAAATGGGCCATTTCGGGTCGTCCAAAGAGGCCTTTTAAGGGCCTATTTTCTTCATATAATAGACTTAAAATAGAGCATAATAACCAGACATAAGCTCTGCAAATAATCCTCCCAAAAACTTCCCACAAACCCTAATTGATTTTCTCTCCCTTTCAAGTTCCAATTGGAGGTAAAACTTAGAGTTTGAAGAACCAAGATAGGAGCTGAGTTATCCAACAAATAAGGTGAGTTTACTGCTCTCTTTCATCCATTTTTTCTTCTGTAAATTCATGGTAAGTCTTTCTATACTTGTAAGAACTCACGGGATGGTGATCGGAAGCCGTGAGTTCGAGTTATTCACTTGTAGCGGACTGTTTTGTGGACTGTTTTGTGTTGCTGTTGGGCTGCGTGTTTTATTACTATTTTGTGGAGTTTTGGAGGAGGAAGGGGGTTTATAAACACCATATAAATGTAGGGTGGTTGGCTGGTCGTTCGTCATAACATTTTCGGGTCGTTTGACACTACTACGGTGGTCGTTTTGTGTACGAAGAGATTGGGGTGTGTTGGGCTGTTTTGTAGTATTTGATGGTGTATATAGGGCTGGAAAATGATGTATATATGTTGTTATTGTTCTGTCCTTGTATTGTTGGTGTTATCTTGAAGTTGGAGGAAGGGCATATTATAGGGGAGATGCTGCCCGTTTTAATACAAAATAGGTTTGTCGTTCGTTGTGCGATAGTTGTACCTTTCGTAACTTAACGATAGTATTATTATCATTCTTGTAGATTAAGGTGCGAAGAGGTGAGTTCAACTTGGTGATTGAAAATATTGTGATAAGGTATGTTAAGGCTAAGCCTTCCTTCATTTTGGCATGATCTCGTAGCTACATGTGTTAGTAATGAGACAAAAAGAGAAGTTCATATTCATGAATTTATTCACACTATTCTAGTCTCATAAGTTACAATATTATTCCTTATCGAGACTCTATATTCAATTTTAGTATTGTCTTCTTTCAGTCAAGAGAGCAGCAAGCCTATATATACAGTATTACAGTATTTTCATTACCATCGAGCTATAATTGATGGGCAGGCCCCTATTGGGCAACCTCTGATCAGATGGAAAGTTATATACCGAGCCTACTGTGGCCGAGCGCCTATGAGCGAGCCCAGCATGGTCGAGATACATAGCCTAGTATGGCCGAGCGCCTATAAGCGAGCCTACTATGGCAGAGCAGTTATATATACCGAGCCTTATAAGGCCGTACAATTATATTACTTACTATATTGAAGGAGTTGAGTCAGTATCAGCAGGTAAGTATATCTCCAGATCATCTTTGACTCCCAGTTAATTTCAGTTATCATATTATCAGTTCAGTTTCAGATTTCAGTTATTTTATTGCCTTACATACTCGGTACATTATTTCGTACTGACGTCCCTTTTTTGGGGGCGCTGCATTTCATGCGTGCAGGTTCAGACAGACAGACGGGTAGACCTCCTCAGTAGGTGTTTTCCGAGTTCCGCCTGATCGGTAAGCTCCACGTCTTTCGGAGTTGCCAGGACTAGAGTTTTGTGTACATCTTATGTATATCTGTATATATGTTATGGGTAGGTCGGGGCCCTGTTCCGATCACAGTACATCTATCAGTAGAGGCTTGTAGGCATATCCTGTTGGTTAGTGCAGTATGTTGGGTTTGTATAAATTGGTGGTTTGTCAGCTGTAGTAGCTATGACGGCCTTGTCGGCCTAGCTTTATATTGATATTTAGTTAGTGCTAGTTTCCATTCAGATTTATATTTTGCTTCGCAAATTGTCTTGCAAGGTGGCCCCATGGCCAAAGTATGACATTATGTGTTCAGAGTCCCTTAGTCGCAATTTGGTACGCCAGGTTAGGTGAGGCACGGGGATCTTGTCTCGCTCCTAGGTTCGGGGCGTGACAATCACAACCTATCCAATAACTACCATTGAACTCGTCTCGTCACACCTTAATCTTCAACAATGATAATAATGCTATCATTGAGCTGCGAAAGCTACAACTATCGTACAATGAACGACAAGCTTATTTTATATCAAAACGGGCAGCATCTCCCCTGGTTTACTTGCTTTACCAAGTCCATAAAAACAACAAGAACAAATAAAACCTTCAACTTTATACTTTCGGCACCACAACACACCCAACAAAACTACTATTTAACACGACGAGCAACAAGCTCGGATTGGAACCAACTTAAACCTTTTTACCCTTCTTATGCCTTTACTTCAAAACAACAACATATCCAGCATAACAACAAGTTTATTTAAAGGTTTTCCAACCTTATAAGCATCTTCACAACAATACTAAACAGCCCTAACAAGAGGTAACAACAACATGAACAACTTTCAAACATTATATGGACATTCTTCTTCTAGCTTATAACCCCATACATACACCCAACACATAGACAAGCACAATAATAATAAAAAAATCATAACCAAGCTATTTCCCATATTTTCCAGCCATAAGAAGCCATATATACCACTCCAAAATAGTCCAACATGAGACAACAACACCTTACACCAATTCAAGTGTTTTCTTGTGGATTTTCATCCAAATAAATTAACCAACATATAAATAAGCTTAAGAACAATCAAGAGGATACTATACTTACCTCAACAAGTAGAAACAATCGGGAGTCCAAGTTTACTTAACTCACAACAGCCCTTAATCATGCCACAAACACTTCGTTTTCACCTTGAGCTCTTATAGAACTATTAAGAGGTATTAACAGAGTGAGAAGATGAATTTTGGTCCAAAAATGACAAGAAATGAACCTTTCAACCACTTTAAAACATTCAAAACTAGGCCACCGCCTAAGTGGGTCCCATAGGGGCTGCTTGTATAGTCTCGCAAAAATACGAATACCTTTCTGTTGTGATGTTGTATTGATGAAAAATTTAATGCACTGGAAACTATATTCATAGAGCTACAATTTAGTGGGTGGATCACCCGTAACTCCTAGTATATTGGGAGGAAAGTTCAGTGACATTAGACCTAAGTTTCAGTAAGATTATAAATGTAACTTGCAATAACTATTGCCGACTTTTGTTTTACAACTTGTTTGAATTCAAAACTAAACATACGAATATTATAGGATTTAAGTACCTTACAACACGGCCTCCTGAAGATATTAAGCACTCCTAGTTTTACCCCAAAAGCACGAGTTATAACATCATCGATTCGTTTAGCCTCCAACCCTCAAGATACTTCCTTAACACTTGTTTTAACCCTTCATTGTCTTTATAAAGATCCTTAAACTCCCCAGCTCATATTGATTCACTTAAGACGCACTATAACATAAAAGTACGGGGTGTAATAGCAAAAATCTGCCATCGCCCAGAATGCTCTTTCTCAATCACCAAAGTGCCCTCAAGATTGCGAAGCATTGCCTGCCTCACCTATGCAAATGAGACAACACCCCATGAGAACACGAAGTTATTCCTACCCAGAATTCTACGTGAACGCGAACGCAATCGCCCACTGGTGAAAACTTGAAGTCTATTTCCCAAACCTTACCTCCTTCGTCGTAGACTTGGCACCCCTTCTGCCAATGCAATCAAAAACTACCCTCAGCCCCAAATTACTCTTTCGCGATCGTGAGACCTACTCCGCGATTGCAAAGCACACTAGACACTAGCACATCATCCACCTTCAAACATGCTTCGAGTAGTCCAAAACTTACCCGAGCCCTCGGGACCCTGTCCAATCATACCAACAAGTCCATAAATTTTACCTCAACCTATCCAAGGCTTCCAAACACATACGGAATCATCGCATTTAAGAATCAAAGGCTAAACCACATGTTGAACTCTCTTAAGTTCATGAACTTCTAAACTTCAAATCAAGCTTCTGATTCATGCCTAAACGCTTCAAATCCCAACTTAATGTTGCACACAAGTTCCATTCCAAAAAATGAACCTATTCATAGTCCCTAAATAATAGTCGGAGCCTGATATCATCAAAGTCAACTATCGGTTAAACTTAAAAACTCTCCAATTCTTCAAATTGCCAACTTTCGGCAAATAGAGTCAAAATCTCCTAGGAGCATTAGAAACCAAATCTGAACATATGTCCATGCCAAAAATCACCATACAAACGTACTGGGACCTTCAAATCATCAATTCGACACCGTTTACATAAAAGTCAAACTTTGGTCAACTCTTTCGACTTCATGCTTCCAAAATAAAATTAAGTGTTCTAAACCACTCTCAAACCCCATGAAAGCCAAACCACCCTTCCACGATATCATAAATATCATACAAACATATAGAAAACATCAAAAAGGGGAAGGGGTTCTAATACTCAGAATGACCTGTCATGTCATTACATAGACAATCATTATGTCAAATAAAGCATCAAAAGCCTAAACATGATCTCTAGCATGAATAAAGAAACTCAAGTAGTCATATAATAGTTTAAGACATATCACAAGAATAATTGGTGCAAATGTGTATTCCTAATAATAAGTGTGACTACGCCTAAATCAAGTATATCAACATTCTTAAGGATAGCTCACCATGTTTAAATAAGGTATCATTAACCTAAATATTATCTATAGCATGGTTCATTGTGCTCACGTAATCATCAATAGAGTAAATCATATTATAAGTAAAACACACGATCAAACAAAACATAATGAAGCCTATAATTAACCCAAACATGGTATAATCTTGGTCTACACATATACGCTCGTCACCTCGTATATACGTCACCTCCCCTAAGCATGTAGCACATAGCGTATAGATTTAGTTTAGAAAGAATTCCCTCAAGCTAAGATTAGGCAAGATACTTACCTTATTTGGTTAGTCATCATCCCCAAATTGTATCTAAACCTCGTTCTTGGGTAAAATCCATCTCCAAGATCGCCTTTGTTCGTCCTCCAAAACTCAAAATAGTAAAAAGTGAGCAATTCCAAAAATTCTGGACATATAATACCCCTGACAGCTTTCCTTAATCGTGATCACGACCCCTAGCTCACGCGATCGCAAGGCACAAGTTTGCACCATCACAAGCTCCTTCTATGCGAACGCGACATACATCACACAATTACGAAGGTCAACAGGCTAGTCCTCTATGTGATTGCAGACATATCCACATGATCGCAAAACACTGCGTACCCCAGTTAATTCCTTCTACGCGATCGCACAACATTCCATGTGACCGTGACACACCACACAGCTTTCTGCAATTGCATCTCATAAAACCACGGCCTACATATTCCCTCTCTGTGATCCCAACACACTGCATCACACCAGGAAACTAGCAACTTCAACTTAGCTCAAAATGATCTGAAATCATCCCGAAACTCACCCCGAGCCTCTCGGGATCCCGTCTAATCATACTAGCTAGTTTGTATACCTTTCACGAACTTGTCCTAATTCTTAAAACACTAATAACAACATCAAACCCAAAATCAAAGATCAATACAAATTATGAAATTCACTTAAGTTCATGAATTCCAATTTTCAACTAGAAGCACTGAATCAATGTCGAGCCATTAGAAGCCCGAACAAAACAACGTAAAAGTTCAAAGTCATCATACGAACTTATTGGAACTATCAAATCATCAAACTGGCTTGTTTACTTAAAAGTCCAACCTTGGCCAACTCTTCCAACTTAAAGCTTCCAAGATAAGAATTAATCTTCCAAAATGCTCCCTAAACTCTCGGAAATCAAAACCAACCATATATGAAAGTAATAAAACATTAAATGAAGTTATTCTAGGTCTCAAATCTTGAAACAAGATGCTAGAACTCAAAATGACTAGTCAGGTTGTTACAATATGAATAAGAGATAAACATGTATGACGCACATGAAAAGAAAAAATAACCATGCAAGAATGTATGCATGTGTATAAGAGATGATCTCTATGCATGATATATGCTTATGTGTAAAGTATGACTATAACTCCAACTTGTAATCCATCATAAAATGGCTATCATGTCCAAATAAAGCATCAAAATCCTAGACATGATATTGAAAATGAATAAGAAAGTTTAAGTAGCCACACAAATAATCAAAGCATATAAAAAGTAGATCATGTACCAAAACAAGGCATAACAAAGCCTAAAATCTACCAAAGCTGATAAAATCTTGGCACATGCATATATGCTCTTCACCTTGCATATTATAATGAATCGGCTTGTTGTTTGGTGTATTTGATCCCCATTACTCTATTTAATGTTTTTTCCATGCTTGTTTAATGTTTTGTGAATTATGGGGATGGTAGGTTTTGTTCCGGGGAGGTTTGGGAGTGAATCGGAACACATAGTTTCATTTTTGAAAGCTTAAGTTATAAGAGTTGACCAAAATTTACCTTTGTTATAGACAACCTCGGATTAATTATTTAATGGCTCTAATAGGTTTTTGGACTTAGGAGTATGTCCGAATTTATATTTGAAGGTGCCTAGGATGTTTTAGCTCTATTTGCCAAAAGTTGGCAATTTAAAGGTTTGGAGAGTTCCTATGTTTGACCGGGGATTTACTTTGATAATATCAGATTTGGATTGTTGTTACAGATATTGGAATAGGTTAATTTTATCATTAGTGACTTGTGTGCAAAGTTTAGTTGAAATTTAAATTGGTTATGAACTTAAGAGATTGATCTTGATCGGCGAGTCTTAGTTTTGATGTTAATTTCAGTGTTTTGAGCCTTTGGATAGATTTGAGGGAGGTATTAGGACTTGTTGTTATGATTGGACAGGTCCTTGGGGGCTCGGGTGTTTTTCGGATGGGTTTCAAATCAATTTGATGTTGGTTGGCTATTTTGGTGCTGGTGTGTCGCACTTGCTAGGTGTTGTGTGCAGGTGCAAGTCCGTAGAAGCGGATAGGTGATCGCAGATGCGAGTATGGCTGGAGGCTGGAGGTCTACAATTGTGAAGCTTTGACACATTTGCGGGAGGAACCGGCATGATCACAGAAGAAAAGTTGTGTTCTGAAGATGCGAGGTTCGGACTACAGAAATAGTGTCACAGAAGTGACAGATTTGTCTGCAAATGTTGAAATCACCGGGTAGTATTATGATTCGAGGGTGTAGCTCGGCTACAAGCGATTTTTGTGGAGAATTTCACCATACTTTGGAGGGTAAGTAATCTCTACTTGATTTTTTATATTAGATCTTGATTCCCTATTGTTTTGGTCACTTAGAGTATGGATTTGGAGGAGAAAATTGGGGTTTTTGGACAAGATTTTTGGTGAGTGAATAATTGAGATTTAAACCCCGAATTGAAGCCGGATTAGGAAGAAACTTGTATATTTGGGCTCCTATTCAAATGGGTAGTCGGGATTCTTGAGTTCCGAGAGGCGAGCCCGAGTTGACTTTTTGGTTGACTTTGTGTTTTTTATTAAAGATCGAGTCTTTATCCGTTACTATTTCCTTTAGCATTATTTGACACTGTGGTGTGTTATTTATCTAGATTCAAATCGTTCGAAGGTCGATTCCAGTGGAAAGGCATTTTTGGAGTGTTGAATTGGCTCGTTTGAGGTAAGTATCTTGCCTAGACTTTGTTGAGGGACAAGTTGCTTGAATTATTAATGTTGGCTACATGGTGGGGTGGCGTACGTGTGAGGGGTTGAGCCCATGTTCGTGCGCCGCATTTATCCATGCTCGGGGTAGTTCTTAGGCTATGTTATGCCTTGCTTTGGATATTATGATTCTTGCTATCATGATTATTATGTTTGTATGACTATGTAACCTCGTGAATCATGCTAGATATCATATGTAGGTTTATTTTTTCCTGTTTGAACATGATTTTCACTGTTGTGTGGTGTAACCGCCTAACTGAGTTATACTTGCACACTTCGCACATACATACACTTTAGCATGCTAGTTTATCAGTCCAGAAGTATGTGATTTGACATCCATTGATTGTATACATGTATTCTTGTATATGTTTTTTATGCTACGGACCAGTTTGACAAACGTGTGTTGTCCGTGCGGGTTGAGTTGACTATGGCACGAGAGTTGTCCTTGTGGCTATTATGATTGTTGCACGTGAGTTGTACGTGCAGCGTGTGGATAAGGATCCATCCCCTAGGGTCGTCCTCTCATGTTTCTCCTTGATAACGTACATGCGGTTATGGAAACTGATCAATTTTGGGGTTTTGTGTATCTTCTCTGTATGCAAAATTTCTTGGATGTATACATGATTTTACTTCATATCTCCTCTATATGCTAGCTCCATATTTGTATACATGCCATTTTATGCATGTATTCTCTATATGGTGCTTTTGTTGATGAAAAGACGCATTACATATCTTCTCTATATGTCTCTCTCTTTGTATAATTTGACTGGTGTATTTATGCATATCTTCTCTATATGCTGAAGTGTCATTCTGTTTAATGTTCGTGCATATCTTCTATATGTGCACCATGGGCTTTATCTGTAGTCATGCATAGATTTTGGTAATGTTACTATGTGTTCGTTTGTACTCACAAGTTGTAACAATTTATCACGTGAGTATTATTGGTGATTCTTGCCACTACCTCTCCGAGTTTATCATAATACTTACAGAGTACATGGGTTGGTTTTACTCATACTATACTATGCACTTGATTGTACAGATCCAGGTGTGGGACCTAGCTGAGAGTTGTGCTGGATCTTTGTTGAGTTGCCGAGAGACGAGGTAGAGCTGCATCCCGATCTCAGTCCTTGGCATCTCTTTTCATTTCTATTCCATTTATTATTGTTAAGATAATATTTTAAATTATCAAATTTGTACTCCTCTTGTAGAGCTAGGACTCTGTATTACCAGTTCTAGGGGATTTATGTATTGATGTAGTCTTTATTAATTACATTTGACTCTTAGACTTATATAACCTGTAATTTGTTATCATGTTTGATTGTTGCTTTATGATTGCCTTGCCAAGAAAGTGGGTTAGGCGCGATAACGACCAGTAGGAATTTTTGGGTTGTGACAAGCTAGTATTAGAGCCCTATGTTCATAGGTTCTGCAGGTTATAAGCACGGTTAGAAAAGTCTTGCGGATTGGTACGGAGACATCTGTACTTATCTTCGAGAGGCTACCAGACTGTTAAAAAAAACTTCTCTCTCTTTCATTCTCTATCGTGCGGATTTTTTTATGCTAAAGTTTGAATCTTTGCTCTTCTATTCTCTCAAAAATGGCGAGGACACATTCTCATGGATCAACTGAGTAGGCACCAGTGCCCCCTGTTAGAGCCGCGAGAGGTTGGTGCCAAGGTAGAGGCCGAGACGGGTCACGCACGGCAGCTAGAGCCCTTGCTAGAGCAGCCATAATGGAGCCACCAGTCGCTCTTGTTGAGGAGCAGGTTATAGATTATGTTGAGCTGGTGGGACCAACCCAAGCTCCCGAGGGACCTATTGCTATGCCTAGTCTTCATGAGACTTTGGCTCAGATTCTGAGTGTGTATACGAGTTTGGCTCTAGTAAGTTTGATGTCGGTTGCACCAGCTACCTCACAGGCTGGGGGAGGAGCCCAGACTCTTGCAGCACGCACACTAGAGCAGCTTGCTCAAGGTTATCAGGCACTGGTGGTTTTGTTAGTACAGCCAATCATCGCATCTCAGACCGAGATTGGACCGTCCTACACTACTGAGGAGAAGAAGAGGCTAGGGAGATTTTAGAGACTTCATACTCCTCATTTTGGTGGAGAGACTACTAAGGATTCATAGGGTTTCCTTGATCAGTGTCACTAGATTCTACGCACTTTGGGTCTAGTTAACTCAAATAGAGTTGACTTTACTACTTTCTAGCTAACAGGGTCAGCCTACAGGTGGTGGCAGACCTATGAGTTCAGTAGGCCAGTTGGCGCAGCATCACTTCTTAGTTCTCTTCCTAGATAAGTTTATTCCACAGACTTGCAAATATGAGTCACGCAGTGAGTTTAAGCACCTTCTCCAGGAGGGTATAACCGTGACACAGTATGAGATAAGGTTCACGAAGCTGGCACATAACACAGTGTTCTTGATCCCTACTGAGAGGGAAAGAGTTAGGAGGTTCATTGAGGGCCTAAACTTTGGGATCTGGTATAGGATGGCCCGAGAGGCTGAGACTACTACTATATTTCATCAGATTGTTGAGATTGTTAGGTGCTTGGAGCATATTCATAGGTAGGACGGAGAGGAGCGGGACTCCAAGAGGGCCCATGGTTTAGGTGGTTTTGGTGGTGCCTTATCTGTAGGCCAGCGACATCACAGTAGAGGTTGTTAGTTCAGGGTTCTTCGATTGGGTATTTAGGTTCCTAGGGTAGTCACAGAGGTACCAGCCTTGTCAGAATAGGTTGTCACGACCCAGAATCCCACCTTAAGGATCGTGATGACACCTAGTCTCTAAAACTAGGTAAGTTGATCACTTATAATAGTTAAACCAATTAAACATGACATAATGAAAACAAGGTTTGATATAAATACAGAAATAAAGGTGATACAAGCCTACGCGATAATAATCACAACAAATTCCCCAAGACTAGGTAGTACATAGACATGAACTCTACTGAATACATATATATAACTCAAAATACAATACTATTCGGATAGAGAATTGACAATAATAATGCAAGTAAAGGACTACAAGGGATTGCGATAATCAAGCAGCTCAACCTTGAATCCTCGCGATCAAGAAGCTCTCATTGCCTGAATTTGCTAGCTCCAATACCTGGATCTGCACAAAAATATGCAGAACTGTAGTATGAGTGCACCACGATCGGTACCTAGTATGTATCAAGACTAACCTCTAATCAAGTAATCTATGCAATATATCAATATAAAGCTAGCAATATAAAGCAAAATAAATAATTGGCAACAAAGGGTAATCATGTGATAAAATAGCAAAATTATCAAAGCACAGATAAAATACAAGTGAAAGCAATTAAGGGAATGCAATGACAGTTCTAATCATCAAATTGTTCTGACACAGGATATACAACAAGAGTCACCCCGAGGCACCACACCTCATAATCACAAATCTCAAGTCACAAATCATGAATCTTATACACATGGCACCTCGTGCCCACATTATCAATGACCCTCGCACGTGGAAGACCTCGTTCCATAATATAATACACAACCACAAGGACAACTCACATGCTTCACGGACAACTCATGCGCCAATATCACAATCTTCTTGGCGTGGTCACATGCTCAATATCACAATCTGACTGGCGTGGTCATAGGCTTAATATCACAATCTGCCTGGCATGGTCATAGGCTTAATATCACAATTCTCCCGGTATTGTTACAGGCTCATTATCACAAATCCACCCTGCATGGTCACATGCTTAATATCACGATCTGCATAGTACGATCATAGGCTACCAGTCCAAACCATATCGTAGAGAAAGTTGATATAAAAGAATACATGTACATGATCAATGAACATCAAGTTTCATCCTCCTGTACTGATATAAATGACATGTTATGGTGTATGCATGTGCAAGTGTACTATCACAGCTCAAATCATCAAGTAATAGCAGATACACCGAGTAGCACATTGGGAACAACATAACAAATCACGTAATATGCATGACACACACAAGGAAGCCAAACGCAACAACCAGGATACTCCTCTTTCATCAACAACACGCGCCCAGGCCATCACATAATATCCCAATATTGTCACCCTTATCTCACCGCGTTGACAATATCATAATAGCCACCCATATCACTCCGCCCAGACAATGTATCAATAGCTATCCGTATCGCTCCACCAAGACAATATATCAATAGCCACCCGTATCACTCCACCTAGACAGTATATCAATAGCCACCGGTATCACTTCGCGTAGACCATATATCAATAGCCACCTGTATCAGCCTGTCCAAACAATATATCAATAGCCACTAGTATCGCATCGCACAATCAACAACAGTCAAATTCCACCCTTATGATCTGCATAACAACAATAAATCCACACAACAAGTCCATAAATGCCACAATATTGGCAAAATAACAATACCAATATCACAATAAAGCATAGACCACAGCTCAACAACAATGTATACAAGAATTTCAACAACGACAAAATAAAATAGGAAATAACTCGATAATTAAAGATATTCCATATAACAACAACTTTAATTAAAAGCATAGTAATAACCTAAGAGTTTAAACCGGTCAATTTCCATATATAAGCTCGGCCGGGTACACACTCGTCACCTAGTGTACACGTATTTTATATAATTCAAATAATGCAATTAGACCAAATCTTGCGGGGTAATTTTCCACACATAAAGTTAGGCAAGATACTTACTTCAAACAAGCTAAATAAATCCTCTAATACACCCTTCTCGCTTAAATCAACCTCCAAACGGCTCGAATCGAGCCAAAATAACTTAATATCATAAATAAAAGCCACACGAAATGATTTCAAATAATAAAGTTTCGATCTTGAACAAGAAACAAAAAGTCAACCCAAAAATTCAACCTCGGGCCCGCACCCCAGAACCCGATAAAACTCACAAAGTCCGAACACCCACTCCGATATGAGTCCAACTATACTAATTTCATCCAATTTCGACCTCAAATCGTCCTTCAAATCATCAATTTATGAATTAGAAAAGTTTTTACTAAAATCCCCAATTTCTTCAATTCAATTCATCAATCAATTGCTAAATTCAAGGTTCGAATCATGAAATTTAAACAAATCAGATTCAAAAATACTTACACCAATCCAAGTACTGAAAATCCCCTCCAAAATCGCCCAAAACCGAACTCCAAAACCTTGTGAGAAAAAATAACTAAATTCTGAAATAAGTAAATATGCAGCGGCTGTCCCAACATGAATCAGATCCTAGATGATCCCGAAACTTACGTTTGATAAGCCAACATGATCCTTACGAGATTACACCCAATATACCCTTTTGAATCACCCAATTTGTCTTAAAATGAGGGAGATGTGATAGTTTGAAGTTTTAAAGGAAGTCTGAAAATTCCAGGACATAAATAGCATTTTCGTAATTATTTACACCAGAAAAAAAACCAGCAATAAGAAAATCTTCATTTTAGCATCCAAAACTCATTCGGAACCTCTCTGACACAAATCATATATGCATTTCAATCATAAAATATATTACGGACCTGCTCTCGCACTTAAAACACCGAAAAGAAGTCATCTTGACGCGATATTGACCATGGTCAAACTCTAAATCCTAAACTAGTTTCTCAACCAATGATCCATAACACACCTGATCCCCTCGGGACCCTATTCAATCATACCAACTAGTACAAATACATTATTCAAACTTACCCAAAGCCTCAAAACACCCACAGGAACATCACATCAAAGAATCGAGGCTCAAAACGAATAGAATTTCTCTTAAGTTGCTCAATCTTCATTCTTTCAAAAGAGTGCCAGAATCACACTTAAACACTTTGAATTACTTCCAAACTTTTACACAAGTTCAATTCACCTATATAGACCTATCCAAAGTCTCGGAATACCAATTAGAGTCCAATAACATCAAAGTTAACTCTTGGTCAAACTTATGAACGCGTAGGTTCTTGAAATTGCCAACTTTCGACAAAAAGTGTCGAATGTTTCTAGGAACCTCCGAAACCAAATTTGAAGATACGTATGAGTCCAAAAAATTGTCATACGAACCTATCGGAATAATCAAAACCCGATTCTGCGTTCGTTTACCCAAAAGTCAAACCTTGGTCAACTCTTCCAACTTGAAGCTTCCAAATCAAGAGTCATTCTTTCAAATCAATCCCGAACCACTCGAAAATGAAAACCGACCATGCATTGAAGTCATACTACATCATATGAAGCTACTCAAAGTCTCAAACTACCGAATAAAACACTAAAGCTCAAAACGACCGGTCAGGTCATTACATTCTCCTCCACTTAAACATACGATCGTCCTCGAACATGCCAAGATTCGTTCCAAAGCCATCAATTCACCATATAAACTCAACATTCACATAACCATGGGTGATCCCACGTCACCCCAATCCATATAAGCCTGACAACATAACCTAATTGAAGATCCTTACTTCAACCTTAGTCCATAAAACTTAGAACCCAAATCCACAACATCTGAAACTCATTATAAGACCCGATTTTTGCATCTATACACTGTATAAGGCTGAACAAGTTGTATAAATCTATAACCATATTCCAAGACATAATCACATGATATTAACATAACTCGAATACTCATAGCAATAACTTCTGACCACAATAGTTGCTCAATAACAAACTCGGTACAGGTAACAAAACTCATATAAACTAAAAACCCTTGTTTTGAACCTTCGCACACTGTCAATGATGAAAGAAACACACAGATACTCATAACCACTCATCATATCAACAAGTCATAGAGCTCTCTCGCCCAACAAGAACCATAACAAAATTCTAAGCTAACCAATACAGTTATCCTTCCCAACATAGCTTAATCAAATCTGATAGTGCTCATTCCAGTCCAATAACCTCATCTCACCTAGTACAAGCTGCTCGAAAGACATGCCACACCAACACCACCTCAAGTCATACACCGTGAAATTCGTGCACCAAACAAGCAACCACTCGAATGTACCCAATGATGGGAAGAGAATCAAATGAGAGAACCGTCCCACAAGTTCAACAGATATTGCCACAAAGTGCAATTCCATCAATCCATCACACATGGAGAAACCAAAACACATTAAATAAATACAAAGGCTCATATCCCAACATAACGTCGTTGCGATGTGTGACCCAATCCAAACACTGGTCCCCATGGGACATCTCGAGCCATGATGCTTGCAATCCACAACCATGTGCATATCAACAGCAAACACTCGAAGTGCAGACCATAACCATGGAAAAAAATAGATAACACAATGTACCACAAACAGGAAAACCATAACCAAGGCGCAGTCAACCATGCAACACCCCAAGAGCCATCTCGCTCAAATTCCACCACAAGGCCCAAACAGTACCCCATCATGTGTGCAAATAGTCAACAGCATCACGACTCACAATAGCATTGGAGGGTAACTCATGGAACACATCAGAACACGAATAAGATCAACTCTAACCAATGAAACCACCCTCAATAGTAGTTGTGTTGAGTATACAAATATGACCTGATATAGAATACACATTCTCATTAGGCCTACCCAAGGCCTCCAAGTCAATTATGATCCTCAGGAAATAGGAAGATAACCTCCGAAAAGTCTGCAATAACCTTCCATAACACGCACAATCAGTCATCAACGCTTAACGTACCTTCACCGTCTGCAACCAAGGAACAATCTGCCTTTAAGAAGCCTCCTAATCTTCAAACCCCTAGAATACAAGAATCTCCATGTATGATCCCAACTCCACCACTCAAATGACTGACACATCCCTCATACATAATCATCTCACAAGAAAATACTTCAATAATTCTTTCGTGCCACATAGCAAAATATGAACATCAAAAGCCGATTAACTATGCGATTATTGTAATACCAGTCAAGCATCAAAACACAGTGCGCCTTATAAAATATGCTCCCTTCTCAGGTGATACCAGATAATGCCAAGATTCTTCTAAACATTTTAAACTGTTTATGCTATCTAGTACTCATGAACCCATCCAGGAAAAAATCACAGCACATAACAAACTCCCCATCGCAACTCTCTGGAACCTATTTGAAGCTCTTTGAAAGTCGTTTTCCTTGCTCTAAATCACCCTTGACAAAATCTTTCACAAGTCGTAGCCAATTTGTAAGCACATCCTAGCTCAAGAGCTAATATAACAAATGACCATACAATCTTATCGTCGATGGCAGGCTCCCCCACTTGGATCCAAGCCCTATAACACACCGTCTGTAGCCCATACACCTTTCCTTCATAGCTGCCCTAGTCTTGCATTATTAACCCGCTAAATACTTCATAAACTCATGTGAATCTAGTCATAAGACACTCTGAAGACTCTGCCAAGCGCATCCTCATCCTGGTGACAGTCAATCCAACTTTCTTATGTGCCTTGATTGATAATATATATACCTTCCACTGAATAAAAGGCCCATACAAAATCAATTAAATCCTCATTTGTTCATACTCACCAATCAGATATAAAACCCTGATGTATCCCATATGCGAACAACTGAAAGGTCTACTATCACATCTGCGTGCTCAATCTGGACAACACATCGAGGCAATAATCGAGCATCCATAAGCCCTCACAAAACCTCTACGACATCACAAGTCATCAGTGCATCACTGATACCGAGTGTGCAACATCATATACGAGTAGATGTAAGGGAATACAATATATACACTTTAAGCTGAATCAATGTTGCACAATAAGGAATGAAAGAAGTGGCATTACCTAATAGTTCTGTAGCCTCTCGAAGATAGGTACAAATATCTTTGTACCGATCCGCAAGACTCTACTAAACTTGCTTGTGACTCGTAAAACCTATAAACCTGACTCTGATACCAACTTGTCACAACCCAGAATCCCACCTTATGGATCGTGATGGCACCTAGTCTCTAAAACTAGGTAAATCGATCACTTATAACAGTTAAACCAATTAAACATGACATAATGAAAACAGGGTTTAATATAAATACAAAAATAAAGGTGATACAAGCCTACGCAAAAATAATCACAAAGAATTCCCCAAGACTAGGTAGTACAGAGTCACGAACTCTACTGAATGCATAGACTCAAAATATAATACTATTCGGATATAGAATTGACAGTATAATGTAAGGAAAGGACTCCAAGGGACTATGATGATGAGGCAGTTCTACCTTGAATATTCAAGATCAAGAAGCTCTCATTGCCTGAATTTACTAGCTCCAATACCTGGATCTACGCAAAAATATGCAAAAATGTAGTATGAGTACACCACGGTCGGTACCCAATAAGTATCAAGACTAGCCTCGGTGGAGTAGTGATGAGGTTCAAGTCACAACATTCACTAATCAAGCAACATGTGCAATATATCAATATAAATCTAAAAAAGCAAAATAAATAAATGGAAACAAAGGGTAATCATGTGATAAAACAGCAAAATAATCAAAGCACAGATAAAATACAAGTGAAAGCAATTAAGGGACAGCAATGACAATTCTAATCATCAAATCGTTCCGACATAGGACTTACAACAAGAGTCACCCCGAGGCACCACACCTCATAATCACAAATCTTATGTCACAAATCACGAATATTATACGCATGTCACCTCGTGCCCATATTATCAATCACCCTCGCACGTCGAAGACCTTGCCATAATATAAGTCACGACTTCATGGACAGCTCACGTGCTGCACAGACAAATCACGTGTCACTATCATAATCCACCCATCGTGGTCACATGCTCAATATCACAATCCGCCCAGTGTAGTCACAGGAACAATATCACAATCTGCCCAGCTCTTAGCCCTGTAGATGACTCCATCTGAAATACAATAGGGACATCCATTTTTGGCTGCTCATTTTGTATCTTAAAGAAAGAGTAGGCTTAAGTAATGTAATAGGGGTCAGTCCATGCGTAGAACTTTTTATCCGACCTGGTTCTATATCTGTTTTTACGCCCCGGGGGCTTATGGATGCTATGAATGAATTCGATGTTATAGAAGTTATAAATGAATTTGATGTTATAGAAGTGGCAAATAAATCCTATTTAATAGGAGATTTAAAGAAATTTGATGTTATAGAAATAAGGGAAGTTATAGAAGGTAAAGTTGTTCTCAAGTGATTCCTTCAGATCTTAGGTGTGACCTTATGGAGCTTGTTTTGGCAACTACTCTCTTATAGTGATGTGTCCTGGTTTTCGAGTTCTAGTTCAATGCAGGGCAGGACGCGACTCACCGGGGTTTGGGGGGAGAGGAAGATATAATAGTTGATTCTACGCTTGGGATAGGTTCCTCTTTGCTTAGCTTGGTCTATTCTGGCTAAGCATTCACGGTGCCATTCTCGTCTCTAGCTCCAACTGCATTATGTGACTAGGCTGCTTCGGGAGACAGTGAGGTTGTTCTGCTTGGAGAGTAGCCCGTCAAAGAGTCTTTCTATCTACTAAATCATATAAAGGAAAAATCTAAGATTGAGGCGAGCTTATAGGTATATTCGGAATCGTGGAGTGCATTAGCTGTGGTATACTCTATTAATAGAAACAACCACTCTTCGTATTGGCTAACATGATGGAGCCCCAGATTAGAGACACGCTCAACATCACAATTCGCCCGGTGTGGTGTACGACCCCATAAAAGTTTGCTAAGGATTCAAGTTATTATGGTGCCGAGGTAAGCTAATATGTTTGGAAGGTTGTCATTTCAGGCTCAGTCAGGACAACAGGGGAGCTTAACAGCAGGGCCAGTCAGGCGGGAGATTTCAGTGTGTAGAAGAGGCCCTCATGCCCTAGGTGTGGGAAGATGCACTCAGGAGTCTGCTACATGAACCTTCCCATATGTTATGGATGTGGTCTTAGGGGTCATATCTAGAGAGATTGCCATTTGTCCCGTCAGAGTGCTGGTAGGGGTATGGCGCAGCTGGCCCGTTCAATAGCTACTACTTCCGCAGCACTTCCTCCGGCTCGGGGTACTCCAAAACCCGCTGGGTCTGGTGCACAGAGTTCGGGAGAGAAACCGCTGGGTCTGGTGCATAGAGTTTGGGAGAGCCCAGCAGGTTCTATGCTATGAGGGATTCCCAGAGTTCAAAGGCTTCTCCAAATGTTGTCACTGGTATATTGACTGTCCTGATTTCTCGTTCCAACTTTTCATATGTCACTTCTAATGTTTCTATGGAATTAGGGATAGAACCAAAATAACTTTATGAGTCATTCTCTATATCTATTCCAATTGATGAACCTATTGTGGCCACGCGGGTTTATAAGGATTCTGTTGTCACAGTACATGGTGGAGACACCACGGCCGATCTCAATGAATTATTGATGGTGTATTTTGATATGATAATGGGGAAGGACTAGCTTCACTCATGTTTTACCAAGTATGATTGCTGAGCCAGAACCGTTAGGTTTGAGTTTCTAGATGAGCTAGTCATCGAATGGAAGGGGGTGATGTGGTGCCAAAGGGTAGGTTTATTTCTTACATTAAGGCCGCAAAAATGATCAACAAGAGATGTATATACCATTTGGTCCGAGTCACTGACACTGATGCTGATTCACCGACACTTGAGTCGGTGCCGGTTGTGAATGAATTGCCAGAGGTATTTCCTGATGAGCTCCCTGGAATCCCACTAGATAGGGAGATTGACTTTGGGATCGATGTGTTGCTGGGCACGCAGCCTATATAAATTCCACCTTATAGAATGGTTCTGACAGAATTAAAGGAATTGAAGGAGCAGTTGAAGGATCTTCTAGAGAAAGGTTTCATCTATCCGAGTGTGTCGTCTTAGGGTGAACCCATTCTCTTTGTAAGGAAGAAGGATGGGTCATTGAGGATGTGTATCGACTATCGACAGCTTAACCAGGTCACAATCAAGAATAAGTACATGTTGCCAAGGATAGATGACTTGTTTGATCAATTGTAGGGTGCTAAGTACTTCTCCAAGATCGATTTAAGATGGGGTACCACCAATTGAAGATCAGGGAGCAGGATATTCTAAAAAGCTTTCAGGACTCAGTATGGGCATTTTGAGTTTCTGGTGATGTCTTCCGGACTAACAAATGCCACAATAGCTTTCATGGATCTTATGAATCGAGTCTTCAAGACTTTCCTCAACTCTTTGTGATAGTGTTTATTAATGAGATTCATATGTATTCACAAAGTCGAGAGGACCATGTTGATCATCTCCGAGTAGTTTTGCAAACTCTGTATCAGCATAAGTTGTATGCGAAGTTTTCAAAATGTGAATTTTTTCTCGAGTCCGTCACTTTCTTGGGTCATGTTGTCTCTAGTGAGGGAATCAAGGTTGATCTTCAGAAGATTACAACTGTGAAGAATTAGCCTAGACCTACAACTCTGATAGAGATTCGTAGTTTCTTGGGCTTAGGTGGGTATTACAGGAGGTTTTTGGAAGGAATCTCTTCTCTTGCCTCTGCATTGACTAAATTAATGTAGAAAGCAGCAAATTTCCAATGGTCAGATGCTTGTGAAAAGAGCTTTCAGGAGTTAAAGTCAAGGTTGACCACGACACTGTGTTGACCTTACCGGAGGGTACAGATGGGTTTGTTGGATATTGTGATGCTTCAAGGGTTGGACTTGGTTGTGTATTAACGAAACATGGCAAGGTGATCGCTTATGCTTCCAGGCAACTCAAGAACTATGAGAATAAATATCCAACACATGACTTAGAGCTTGCGGCGGTGGTGTTTGCATTAAAGATTTGGCGTCATTATTTGTATGGGTTCCATGTGGACATATTCATGTACCATAAAAGTCTTCAATATATAATCAAGCAGAAGGAGTTGAATTTGAGGAAAAGGAGATGGCTTGAGTTACTCAAGGACTACGACATTGACATTCTCTATCATCCGTAAAAAGCTAATATTGTGGTGGATTTGTGGCTAGATGCCCAAATTGTCAGCAAGTGAAGGTCGACTACCAGAAGCTCGGTGGTTTGGCACAAAATATAGAAATTCCAATGTGGAAGTGGGAGATGATCAACATGGACTTTGAAGTAGGATTACCTCGTACTCCTCGTATGTTTGACTCAATTTGGGTGATTGTGGATAGACTCACAAAATCAACACACTTTTTGCCGGTTAAGTCTACCGACATAGCGGAGCATTATGCTCAGTTATATATCAAAGAGATAGTCAGATTGCATGGCACTCCAATTTCAATCATCTCAGATCACGGAGCGCAGTTCACCGCCAACGTTTGGCAAATATTTCAGCAAGGTTTGGGGACTCAATTGAATCTTAGTACAGCTTTCCATCCACAGACCGATGGGCAAGCAGAGCGGACTATACAAACACTTGAGCATATGTTGTGTACTTATGTTCTTGATTTCAAGGGTAGCTGGAATGACCATTTGCCACTCATAGAGTTTGCCTACAACAACAGTTATCATAATAACATTTAGATGGCACCGTTCGAGACTCTATATGGTTGGAGATGTAGATCTCCCATTGGTTGGTTTGAATTTGGAGAAGAAGAATTGATAGGGCCAGACCTCGTGTATCAGTCTATAGAGAAGTTCAAGATCATTAAGGTAAAGTTGAGAACCGCTCACAGTCACCATAACTCCTATTCGGATGTGCATCGCATGGATTTGAAGTTCCAAGAGGATGATTGAGTATTCTTGAGAGTTTTCCCATGAAGGGTATAATTCAATTTGGAAAGAAAGGGAAATTGAGTCCAATGTATATCGGACCATACAAAATCTTGCAAAAAGTTGGTCAAGTGGCTTATAGGCTCGAGTTACCTCCAAAGATGTCCTTAGTGCACCAGGTGTTTCATGTGTCTATTCTGAAGAAGGTGGTTGGAGATCCGTCGCTCATCGTTCCGATAGATACTA
Organism: Nicotiana tabacum; assembly: GCF_000715075.1. NCBI lineage: Eukaryota > Viridiplantae > Streptophyta > Magnoliopsida > Solanales > Solanaceae > Nicotiana > Nicotiana tabacum. The sequence goes on from NC_134088.1 coordinate 47,548,893, forward strand.
ATGAAGTTAATGAAGAATTGTCGTATGAGGTGATCTCAGTTTCCATCCTTGATAGACAAGTTCAAAAGTTGATGAATAAAGGGATTGCCTCCATCAAAGTGCTATGGCGAAACCAACAAGTTAAGATGCCACCTAGGAGGCCGAGAAAGAGATGAAAATAAAATACCCTCATTTGTTTGTGTAAACAAATAGTTGTGTTAAAAGTAATGTTAGAAATGTACTTTCTATGGGTTATGTTCAACTTGTACAGTTTATGCTAAAGAACCTTTTGGAAATGTAATGCCTATGATGTTATGGTTGGTGTTGATTTCATGTTATGATACGTCGTTGTGTTATGAATATGTTGTTAGGATTGGTTTTGGGGGCTCTCTGACAAGTGGATAGGCCCTAATACAGGGGAGACTCTGCCGAAATGTTTGGAAATTTGGGGAGTTAGACAATTTTGGAACTTCTAGTGTGTGAATGAAGAGTTAAGTCATATTGGGGTCTATGGCGAGCTCTAACCCACATTCGAGGATGAATTCCTAAGCAGGGGAGGATGTAAGGCCTCGTAAAAGTTAGCTAAGGATTTATGTTTTTATGGTACCGAGGTAAGCTAATGTATTCGGAGGGTTGTACATAATTTCAAGCTCGCCGCGGTACGGACTTTTTGAGTTGTGCAATACATTATGGAGTTGGAGAAAAAATTACAGAATATGGCATTTCTGTGGTCTATTATGCAATCGCAGATCTGTTCCACTGACCGCAGAACCATCGTATACTGAACCAGGAGAAGCTAGATTTTGAAGGCTATTTCGCAGTCCAATGTGCCAGCGAAGATTCATTTCGCAGACCGCATACTAATCGCATAATTAGCATGGAAAATTTTGGAAGGAGATTCTATAGTCAAGTGTGCGACCATGGAATCAATCCGTGAACTGCAGAATCAGTTGCAGACCTGAACATGCCAACCCAGATTTTGAAGACTATTTCGCTATCCAGTTCGCGGACCGCACAACCTTTCTGTGGCGCATTCTGTGATTGCGGATTTGGTTCGTATGGTCAATTTTGAGAATTTTCTTGTCACGCCCAAACCTCGGGGAACGTGACCGTCGCTCAACTGATCCAACCCGGCCGAGAAAGCCTATACAATACCTCCTACCCAAACTCCCTCATGATTAAAGAGAAGATCTAATTCATTAGTTAGGCAATGAGTAGGATCATGTGAACAACATCAATTCATTATCATTAGATATATCATCTATAAGTTTCAAAATACATACACTTTCATAGTTTGAAGTGGAACATGTGGTACAAATACAACATTACTAGTTGAATTTCCCAACACCGACATACAACCCACACTATGTCTACGGAGCCTCTAATAGATACAAAAGAGTACAATTATAGTGCCGGAAATAAGGCCCTGGCAATACCTCAAAACATAATACTCAAGGAATAAAAGATACACGACCTTGAAATGAAGTGGGACTCACCAAGTTATCTGGGAAGAGTGTGTACCACTATCACTAATCAAAGTCGCCTGCTGTGGGACCACCTGCACCCATTAAAGATGGAGCACCCCTGGCAAAAGGGACGTTAGTACATGTCGAATATACTATTATGAAAACCAAACACCCTCTTCAAAGATTTGAAGTACAACATGAATGTAACGAATCATGGGCAATAAAGAGCTTAAGTAGCCGTTAAAATGATAGCAAATTCATTTAAAGCTTTCAATAACATTTATAAATTTCAAGTTCGGAATCCTCTATAACAACCTCTACCATAGTACCACAATCTCTACACAAAGCGGCCTTGCCACCTCACCCCAATGTGTGCGGCTGGAGGTGTAATCACAATGCCACAATCTCTACACAAAGTGGCCCTGCCACCTCACTCCAATGCATGCGGGTGGAGGTGTAATCATAATACCATAATCTCTACACAAAGCATCCCTGCCCCCTCACCCCAATGTGTGCGGGTGGGGTGTAATCACAATACCACAATCTCTATACAAAGCGGCCCTACAGCCTCACCCCCAATGTGTGCGGGTGGAGGTGTAATCACAATGCCACAATTCGTGTTCCCAAAATGATAATAGTTTGTACAAAAGATTTCTTTTTCAAATCAAACCATTTGGCACCTTTGGCCTTAACAAGTATAAGTTCATAAGATTTCTTCCTATGGGAAATAAGAATTCGATCACATTGGTTTCGTACAAATTGTTTTCCCAAAAGGGGTATAACATAATTAAGTCAAAATGGAGAATCATTAACACATGACGGTTCTGACACGTTATGAAATTTGAGAATCCATTTACTAGCTTGAATATCCCACCTCAACAGTGTTTCAAGTTCAAACTACACACGACGGAGTCTTGTAAGAATACGGGAATTCTGATACTAGAAGAAGAGTTTAGCCTTCATACCTCGAAAGAGCCTTCCGTGGTGTAACAATAATGTCCCGACACTCCTAATGATGCCAATCTATAGAAGAGGGGAGAATTACAAGCACGATTAGAGGAATTCATATGGCAAGAGCTGCTACAATGACAACCCAACCTTTCCTCAACCAATTCAACAACAAAACCACCCAAGATTGTCCAACAACTTCCCCACAATCCATATTAGCTCATGCATGTGATATGTCTACTCTCATCACCCATAACCAACACAAAATCCAAAATTGGAGAATTGGGGGAAGAAATTCTTACCTTTTAGAAACCCTAGCAAGCTCCTCTTGATGAAACCCCAAGTCTTCATCCAAGTTGAGTAGTGGAATCCTTGAATCCTCCCCTTTCTCTCTCTAGAATAGCTCTCTCCTCTCTCTAAAATACCAGATAACCCCTCAAAAATGACCCATATGGCCAGATAAGACGAAATGGGATCGAGTTATAAAATCAGAAAAATGATGCCCCGATAAAGATCTATGGTCACATATGTGACCGCATAACACTTTTGTTGTCCGCAAAATGGACCACAAAATGGTCCTCTGGAACTAGGCACTTTTGTGCAGGTATGCGACAGGTATGCGATTCCGTAGATCAATTATGCGATCGCATAATTGACCGTAGAACCTCCTTCCGAAATTTCTCATGCTGGTTATACAACGGATGTGCAGCCCGTGAAACGATTATGCGGTCGCATAGTTGACTGCAAAAAAACTTCCAAAATTTGCCCATTTCTCTGCTTCACTCTGTGGCGGATCTGTGGTCCGCATATCAGTTCTGTGGTCGCATAATGGAATGCAGAAATGCCCTATTCTGCAATAATTTTTCTTTAACTCCCCAACGCACTGATCAACCCAAAAAGTCTGTACTGCGGGCCTCAAATACATTAGCCTCCCTCGGCACCACGGAACCCCGGGTTTTAGGTGAAATTCTTATGGGGCCTTATGTTTCTAACCCAACCCCATTTTTAAAAGGCATCCTAGGTCAATTTGGAAGGCATAAGTGGATATTTTAGAGTGAGGGGAGTAACTTAGAGAGAGGGAGAAGCTCCAACATTTCTATTCTTCAAACTATTGCTCAAATCTTGGGGATTCATGAAGGAAAACTCTCAATCCTACTACTAAAGAGGTACAACCTAATCCCTAGCTCACATGCAATGACCTATTTTGCATTTATGAGTAAGATTTTATTATTTGGGAGTTTATGGGATGGTGATCGAAAGCCTAAGCCCTCTACTTCGAAATTTAGGATGTATAAGAAGAATGTGAGGTGTGGTTCTTGAATTGGGGGTGTGTCGCTAGGCATGCGTGTATCGATGAAAGTGATATGGAGGTGGTTCAACTATCATGGTGTAGATTGTTGTTTGAAATTGGTTGTGGGTGAAGGACTTCCGTTATAGAACTTTGTAGTCGAATTTGCACACTTAGTATTTGATGAAATGCCAATAATGGCTAAGCCTATGAATGCCTCCCTAATACTTGTTCAATTTGGTTATGTTTCTATAGATTGAAGTTCCTAAGAGTAATGGAACGTTGTAGTAATTCTAAGGAAAGCTCCATCAAGGTATATTGGATAAACCCTTTCCGTAGAATCCGATTCCACGAATTCCTCGTAACTTCATTTATGGTTTGACCAAGTTTCTATTCCTATTGTTCCAAATCGCTTCTATGGTTAATTTATCCAAATGCTTGTGATTTTAGCTCATGTTTCGATTGCAAATCATTATGATATCTATTGGGAAGAAAATTCAATGTGTTTAAGACTCTTATTACTCATGTATTTAAAGTCATGATTTCCAAATGTTCTTCATGTTGATGACTTATGATGATCCTTGAAAGTGAAGGAATGACAATATGAATTATGAAATGGGGCCATCGTGACAAGAATGTAGAATATCATGCATGGCCAAGAGTTCCAATGGAATGAAAAGAATTATAAAAAGGCTATGATATGCATACTTTTATTTTACATATAGAAATTGTTTTGGGAGTATCGTTTGATCACCGAGGAAGGCTGGGTTATAAATGCCCAAGCCCGAAACTACATGTGCCAGTGTAGGAGTTGATTGAGGGGTGAGTCCCCATAATATTATATTGAGATTATTCCCCTTTGATGGGGATGAGTTTATAGCTATCAAGGATATGTCGAACCACACGGCATTATGGTAATACGGCCTAGCTGATTTGGCAGAGATCGGACGCCATGCCGCGCACGTGGTGGTATCATGTTTCTATGTCCACCCACATACATTAGAGTGAGACGACTTAACCGATCGGGCGGAGATCGGACTCTATGCCACGTGCATGTTGGTGTGTCGTAACTAAGGATCTCCCAACATAAAATATTAATGCTTACTTGAAGGTTTACTTTGTTTTAACTTGGCCTTTAAATAAGTATTGATTTCTTTACTGCTTTCATGTTTCTCTCATTTTACGTTGGCATTCCATTCCATGAGAGGGTATTTAGATTTACATACTAGCACTATTCCATATATACTAACGTCCCTTTTTTTAAGGGGCGCTGTATCTTTAATGGATGTGTCACACCCCAAACTCGGGGAGCGTGACCGGCGCTCAACCGAGATGCCCCGGTCGAGCAAGCCTGCACAATATCTTCTACCCAATTTGCCCATGAATAAAGAGGAGATACATTACATAAATTAGACAATAAGAGGTCATATGAATAACGCCAGTTCATTTCCATTCGTCATGTCATTAAAAAGTCTCCAAATTAGTACACTATACATTCGTAGCTGAAGTGGTACATATGATACAATTACAACACTTTCAGTTACACTTCCCCAAAACTAAATACAACCCACACTATGTCTACGGAGCCTCTAAGAGAAACACAAGAGTGTTATGACAGTGTCGGCAACAAGGCCCCAGCTATACCTCAAAATACTATGCACAAAGGACAAGAGATACATGACCCCAAAATGAAGTGGGGCTCACCAAGTCAACTAAGGAGAGAGTGTGGTGCTATCACTGATCAATACCACCTACTATGGAACCACCTTCATCCATTAAAGATGCAGCGCCCCCGATAAAAGGGATGTTAGTACATATGGAATAGTACTAGTATGTAAAACTAAACACCCTCTCATTAGAACGAATAATAGTAAACGGAGAAGGAAACATGAAATCAATAAGAGACTCAAATAGTAACAAGGTATCAAGTTAGGAGAAAGGTAAATTCCAAGTAAGTTTCAATATTTTTAAGTTGGCAGATCTTTAGCACCGATACACCACCGTGTGTTTAGCACGGAGTCCGATCTCAACCCGATCGTCTAAGTTGTCTCACCCCGAGACATCCACTCACAATACCACCATGTGCGCGGCATGGTGTCTGATCTCAGCCCGATCGGCTAAGCCGTCTCACCATAATGTCGTGTGGGTCGACATCACATCACATCTCGCTAGAAATAATCTCATCCCATTCAAGGGGAATCATCTCAACACATCATTTTCATCCCATATAAGGGGAAACAACCTCATTACACTAACACAGGGATTTACCCCTGAATCACTCCCACACCGGCATGTGTAGTTTCGGGGTTAGGTTATATTGACCTACCCTTCCTCGGTGACTAAACAATACTCACAAAAGTATTTATTATTTAAATGGATTTACCACTCATTTCATAATCCTTTACATATCATTTATTTCATCCGCACCAATGGCCATAACGCAATATCATTCTTGGCACATTGGCCGCACATCATATTTCATGCTCTCTTCTTTCACTTGCAAATATCGCCATGGATAATCAATGACAAGGCTTTTCAAATTTAGACTTTTAAATATACATGTGAGAAAATAAGGGTGATAAGCACATGGAGATATCTTACACAGTTTGACATAACAACTTTCATTTGAACTTGACTTGAAGTCATAATATTTTAATGCATGACTCATGCTTTGAACATGCCCCCAAAGAACAACATAATATCATAAGAATATTCGGAACACATTTTGAACATATACATATACCTTTCGACGCCAAGTTTATTCGGGATAGCAAGTTTATAATGAACAACTCAGAACTTACATGAACTTCGTGGGATTTAATTCTAAGAGAGAAGTTTAGCCAACATACCTCGCTGTGAGCTTTCCTTAATTCACTACACAGTTCCGGAAATCGTAGCAACTTTCTATTTAGATATATGGCAAAATTGAACACAAATTATGAACGAGTTCATGGTTCCAGCTCATTTAAGCATTTTATCAAACACTAGGTGGCCATTACGTTTTCTAGCTTCTCCTATGGTGGATTTCCCTCACCCCACAACCCAAGGTCTACCCATTTGGGCTTAACTACCTTCCCACAATCATGATTGTACATGTATGCATAGATACACTCTCATATCCAAAAGTTGCTTGCCTTATTACCTATTTTCAGTTAAATCTCGAAATTGAGGGTTAGGGTGTAGAATCTTACCGATAGGATGAAGATCTTGTGAATTCTTCAAGACTTGAGCCAAGATTGGTAAACCATTAGTTTAGGAACCCCCTCTCACTCTAGAGCGCTTCCCCACTCTCAAAATACCTGATTTTTACCTCACAAATGGTCTCTAACAACTATAAATCAAAATAGGGTTGGGATACAAAAATAGAAAAAATGAAGCCCCGATGCAATTTTGCAATTGCATATGCGACCGCATAACACTTCTATGGTCCGCAAAATGGACCGCATAATGGCCCTCCAGAACTGGGCCTTTCTGAGTAGGTATGTGATAGGTCTGCAGTCGCAAAAGGGACCGCAGAACCTCTTTCCGAAATTTATCATGCTTGATCTGCGATGAATGTGCAGCTCGCGAAACGGTTATGCAGCCGCATAATTGACCGCAAAATATCATCCAAAATTTGCTCAGTTTACTGCTTCACTCCGCGGCAGATCTACGGTCCACAGATTAGTTCTGCGATCGCAGAATGGACCACAAAAATGACCTACACTGCTAAAAATTTTCTTCAACTCTCCAACACATTATTCAACCCAAAAAGACCGCACCGCGGCGAGCAAGCTCTCCGCAAAGAATATCTACAACCATCAACACATATAAATATATCTTGGCACCACAAAACCCCGGGTTTTTGGTGAAATTTTACCGGGCCTTATATCCTTCCCCGCTTAAGATCATTCATCCTCGAATGAGGGTTAAAATCCTCCATTAGCATCCACTATGATTTAGCTATTACTTCACACACCAACAATCCCCAATTTTATTTTATTTTTGACTAACTCCCTAAATTTCCAAAATTTTTGGCAGAGTCTCCCCTGTAAGTGGGCCTATCCACCTATCAGAGAAACCGAGAAACCAATACTAACAACATAACCACAACACAACGATGTAAAACAATATGGAAACAATACTGGCAACAACGCCATAAACATTGCATTACCAAGAGGAAGTATCCTTAACATAAGTTGTACAGGGGGAACATAATTTGTAGAAAGTTAGCTCTTAACATCATGGATACAATTACATAGCTATTCAAATAAATTAGGATACTTCTCCTTCATCTCTTCCCCGGCCTCCCAGGTGGCCTCTTTGACTTATTGGTTTCGCGATAACACTTTTACTGAGGCAATCTCTTTATTTCTCAACTTCCAGACTTACCTATCAAGAATGGCAATTAGAATTTCTTCATAAGTCAGTCCTTCATTAACATCTATAGTCTCAACCGGAACAATAAGCGACAGATCTCCAACCACCTTCTTCAACATGGATACATGAAACGCCAGGTGCATTAAAGACATCTCCGGGGGTAGTTCTAGCATGTAGGCCACCTAGCCAATCCTCTGAATGATTCTGTACGGTCCAACATACCTCAGACTCAATTTTCCTTTCTTACCAAACTGCATTACCCCCTTCATGGGGGAAACCTTCAAGAATACCCAATCATCCTCTTTGAACTCCAAATACCTACGACGTATATCCGAATAGGACTTCTAACGACTCTAGGTAGTTTTCAACTGTTCCTTAATGATCTTAACCTTCTCCATAGCCTGATGCATGAGATCTGGTCCTATCAACTCCGCTTACCCAATCTTGAACCATCTAATGGGAGATCTACATCTACTACCATATAGAGCCTCGAACGGTGCCATCTGAATGTTACCATGATAACTATTATTGTAGGCAAATTCTATGAGCGGTAAATGATCATACCAGCTACCCTTAAAGTCAAGAACACAAGCGCGCAACATATCCTCAAGCATCTGAATAGTTTGCTCTACTTGTCTATCAGTCTATGGATGGAAAGATGTACTAAGATTTACCTAATTACCCAACCCTTGCTGAAATATCTTCCAAAAGTTAGCTATGAATTGTGCCTCCTGATCAGAAATGATGGAAACTGGAGTGCCATGCAGCATGACTATTTCCTTGATATATACAACTGAGCATAATGTTTTGTTGTGTCGGTAGCCTTAACAGGTAAGAAGTGTGTTGATTTCGTGAGTCGATCCACAATCACCCAAATCGAGTCAAACTTGTGAGGAGTGCGAGGTAGTCCTACCACAAAGTCTATATTGATCATCTCTCATTTCCACATTGGAATTTCTATGTTCTGTGCCAACCGACAGGGTCTTTGGTGTTCGGCCTTCACTTGTTGACAAATTGGACATCTTGCCACAAATTCCGCTACATTCCTCTTCATATCATTCCACCAGTAGACTTACTTAAGATCATGGTACATCTTTGTAGATCCCGGGTGCACGGAATACCTAGATGTGTGAGCCTCGGTCATGATTTTTTCCTGGAGACCATCCACATTTGGAACACATAGTCACCCTTGGTACCTTAGTGTACCATCATCCATGCCAAGAGAAAAGTCCATTGTATTATGTTTATGAATCCCCTCTTTCAATTGTACCAACAATGGGTTGTTGTATTGCTTTTCCTTGACTTCCACAACAAGCGATGATTCAGCCCAATTTTGCACAATCACCCCTCCTTCACTAGAATCCGCAAGACGAACTCCCAAACTAGCCAACCGATGAACCTCCTTGGCCAACGGCCTTTGATATGCCTCCAAGTGAGCAAACTACCCATAGATTTCGGGCTAAGAGCATCCGCTACAACATTAGCCTTCCCCGGATGATACAGAATATCGATGTCGTAATCCTTGAGTAACTCAAGCCATCTTCTCTACCTCAAATTCAATTCCTTCAGTTTGAAAATGTATTGAAAGCTCTTATGGTCCGTGAATATATCCACATGGACCCCATACAGATAATGACACCAAATATTCAATGCAAATACCACCACTGCAAGCTCTAAGTCATGTGTTGGATAGTTCTTTTCATGATTCTTGAGTTTCCTAGAAGCATAAGCTATCACCTTGCCATGTTGCATAAATACACACCCAAGTCCGATTCTTGAAGCATCACAATATACCACAAACCCATTTGTACCCTCTGGTAGGGTCAACACTGGTACCGTAGTCAATCTTGATTTCAACTCCTGGAAGCTCCTTTCACAAGCATCTGACCATTAGAACTTGACCGTCTTCTGCATCAATTTAGTTAACGGAGAGGCAAGAGTAGAGAACCCCTCCACAAACTTCCTATAATATCCAGCTAAGCCCAATAAACTACGAATCTCTATTGGGGTAGTAGGTCTAGGCCAATTCTTCACCGCTGAAATCTTCTGAGGATCAACCTTAATTCCTTCTCTAGAGACAATATGACCCAAGAACGTGACAGATTCAAGCCAAAATTCACATTTTGAAAACTTCGCATACAACTAGTGCTGATACAGGGTCTGCAAAACTGCCCTGAGATGATCGGCATGGTCCTCTCAACTGCGTGAATATACCATAATATAGTCAATGAACACTATCACAAAGGAGTTAAGAAAAGTCGTGAAGACTCGATTCATAAGATCCATGAAAGCTCCCGGGGCATTTGTTAACCCAAGGACATTACCAAAAATTCAAAGTGCCTATACCGGGTCCTGAAAGTTGTTTTCGAAATATCCTTCTCCCTGATCTTCAATTGGTGATACCTGGATCTTAAATCAATCTTCGAGAAGTACTTAGTACCCCGGCAATTGGTCAAACAAGTTATCTATCCTTGGCAGTGGGTACTTATTCTTAATCGTGACCTTGTTGAGCTGCCGATAGTCAATATACATTCTCGGTCACCCATCTTTCTTTCTTAAAAGAGAACTAGTGCACCCCAAGGCGACAAACTTGGCCGGATGAAGCCCTTTTCTAACAAATCCTTCAACTACTCCTTTAGTTCCTTCAATTCTACCGGTGCCATTCTGTAGGGAGGAATGGATATAGGTTGCGTTCCTGACATCACATCAATCCCAAAATCAATCTCCCTATCTGGTGGGATCCCAAGGAGCTCATCCGAAAAGACCTCCAGAAATTCATTCACAACTGGTACAGAGTCAAGTGTAGGTGCCTCAATGTCGGTGTCCGTAACCCGGACCAAGTGGTAAATACACCCCTTGTTGATCATCTTTGTGGCCTTAAGGTAAGAAATAAACCTACCCTTCGGAACCACATCATCCCCCTTCCATTCAACCACTGACTTATTTGGAAATTCAAACCTAACGGTCCTAGTTCGGCAATCAAGCTTGGAAAAACATGAATAAAGCTAATCCATCCCCATTATTACATCAATATCAACCATCCCCAATTTAATGAGATCGGCCATGGTGTCCTGACCACATACTGTGACAACACAGTCCCTATAAACCTGGGCAGCCATAATAAACTCACCAACCGCAGTAGATACAGAGAACGTCTTATGAAGGTTTGTTCTGGTTCTATCCCAAATTCCATAGCAACATAAGATGTGACATTTGGCAAAGTGGAACCGGGATCAATAAGAGCATATACATCATGATATTGGACAGTAAATATACCTGTGACAACATTTGGAGAAGCCTCTGAATTCTGGCGACCCCTCATAGCATCGAAACGGTCGGATCCTCCCGAACTCTGTGCTCCACCCTTAGCTGCATCATGCCCTGCGGGTGTTGGAGTGCCTCAAGCTGGAGGAGGTGCTGTGGATGTAGTAGCTACAGAACTGGCTGGCTGTTCCATGCCCCTGCCCACACCCTGGCGGGACGAACGACAATCCCTCTGGATGTGACCCCTCATACCACACCCATAGCATATGGGCTGGTCCATGAAACAGGCCCCAAAGTTCATCTTCCCACACTTAGGGCATGGGGGCCTCCACTGCTGCTGAAATATCCCACCAGACCAACCCTGCTAGTAGGATCCCTTGTTGCCCTGACACCACCACCACCACCAGAAGTACCACTAAAGTTGCCTGCTGACCGGGACTTGTTGCTACCTTCTTGCTCTATTCCATTCTTCAGTTTGCGGGTCTCTATGGCTTGAGCAAATGCCACCATTTTACCATAGATCATATCAGAATTTAAGGCAGTTGTAGTGGCCTCATTAATAACCAAGGGACTAAGGCCCTACACAAACCAGCGCATTCTAGCCTCCAGAGTGGGCAACATGTAGATGGCATATTTGGACAGGCGCGCGAACCTCATATGATACTCCCACACACTCATGCTACCCTATTTCAGGCTCTCAAACTTGGCGACACGGGCTGCCTTAGTCTCGGCAGGCAATAAATGATAAATGAAAGTATCAGCAAACTCACTCCACCTTGCCGGAGGGCTCCCCTCCTCACGGGAGTCCTCCTACATCTCAAACCAAGAATAGGCCACCCCTTTCAGGCAGTAGGAGGCCAAATCCACTCCCTCTGTCTCAGTAGTACGCATAACTCGGAGGATCTTGTGCATCTCATTAATAAAGTCTTGGGGTTCCTTCTCAGGATCAGTACCTGTGAACACTGGAGAATCCAACTAGAGAAACTTGTTCACCCTGGAACTAGTGGAATCCGATGGCTGACTAGAAGAAGTGGGTGCACCATTTGATCTCTTGGCTTGGGAAGCCACTATCTGAGCCAACATATGTATGGCTCCCCTAAGATCCCCATCAGAAACACTGGGACCAGAAGCTAGGGCTGGAGGTGGAACTGGAATATCAGTTGGAGGGATCTTTGCACCCTCAGTACGTGTAGGGACAGGTGCAATCTAATCAGGAATAGTAGAATCAGGCAATGTAGTGGTTGGGGGAATATTCTCACCCCTTGGGGGCTCACCCACATCATCAAGTAAAGAGTCTACTGCCACTCCTGGGGTGGTTTTGGCTCCTTGCCAGTTCATGCTTTCTTCCTAGGCATCATGTACTGCAAATTAGATCAATGCACGAGTTAGAGGAGGAACAGTGTTACCATCACCTTTATCGCACGATCTAGAACATCAAAGGACTCTACTAGACATGACTCCAAGACAACCTAAGACATTTTAAAACCTTAGGCTCTGATAAAAAGCTTGTCATGCCCCGACCTCGGGGAGCGCAACCGGCTCTCAACTGAGATACTCCAGTCGAGCACGCCTGCACAATGTTATCTACCCAATTCACCCATGAATAAAGAGGAGATACATTTCATAAATTAGACAGTATGAGGTCATATGAATAACGCCAGTTCATTTTCCATTAGTTACGTCATTAACAAGTCTCCAAATTAGTACACTATACATTCAAAGCCGAAGTGGTACATATGATACAATTACAACACTTTCAGTTAAACTTCCCCAAAACTAAATACAACCCACACTATGTCTACGGAGCCTCCAACAGAAACAAAAGAGTGATATGACAGTGCCGGCAACAAGGCCCCGACTATACCTCAAAATACTATGCACAAAGGACAAGATATACAGGACCGCGAAATGAAGTGGGGCTCACCAAGTTAGCTGAGGAGAGAGCGTGCTGCTATCACTGATAAATACCACCAGCTATGGAACCACCCATATCCATTAAAGATGCAGCGCCCCCGCAAAAAGGGACGTTAGTGTATATGGAATATTACTAGTATGTAAAACTAAACACCCTCTCATTAGAACGAATAACAGTAAACGGAGAAGGAAACATGAAATCAATAAGAGACTCAAATAGTAATCAAGTTAGGGGAAAGGTAAATTTCAAGTAAGTTTCAATATTTTTAAGTTGGGAGATCTTTAACACCGATACACCACCGTGTGTTTAGCACGGAGTCCGATCTCAACCCGATCGTCTAAGTTGTCTCACCCCGAGACATCCACTCACAATACCACCATGTGTGCGGCATGGTGTCTGATCTCAGCCCGATCGGCTAAGCCGTCTCACCATAATGTCGTGTGGGTCGACATCACATCACATCTCGCTAGCAATAATCTCATCCCATTCAAGGGGAAACATCTCAACACATCATTCTCATCCCATATAAAAGAAAACAACCTCAACACATTAACACGGGTATTTACCCCTCAATCACTCCTACACCGGCACAAGTAGTTTTGGGGTTAGGTTATTTTGACCTACCCTTCCTCGGCGACTAAATGATACTCCCAAAGCATTTATTATTTAAATTAATTTACCACCCATTTCATAATCCTTTATATATCATTCATTTAATGCGCACCAATGGCCATAACGCAATATCATTCTTGGCACGTTGGCCGCACATCATATTTCATGCTTTCTTATTTTACTTGCAAATATCACCATGGATAATAAACAACAAGGCTCTTCAAATTTAGACTTTTAAATATACATGTGAGCAAATAAGGGTGATAAGCACATGGAGATCTCTTAAGCAGTTTGACATAACATCTTTCATTTGAACTTGACTTGAAGTCACAATATTTTAATGCATGACTCATGCTTTGAACACGCCCCCCAAGAATAACATAATATCATAAGAATATTCAGAACACATTTTGAACATATGCATATACCTTTCGACACAAAGTTTATTCGGGACAGCAAGTTTATAATGAACCACTCAGAACTTAAACGAACTTCGTGGGATTTAATTCTAATAGAGAAGTTTAGCCAACGTACCTCGCTTTGAGCTTTCCTTAATTAACTACATAGTTTCAAAAATCCTAGCAACTTGGATCAATTTAGAGATGTGGCAAAATTGAACCCAAATTAGGAAGGAGTTCATGGTTTCAGCTCATTTGAGCATTTTATCAAACACTAGGTGGGCATTATGTTTTCTACCTTCTCCTATGGTGGATTTCCCTCACCCCACAACCCAAGGTCTACTCATTTGGACTCAACTACCTTCCCGCACTCATGATTGTACATGCATGCATAGATACACTCTCATATCTAAGAATTGCTTGCCTTATTACCTATTTTCAGTTAAATCTCGAAATTGAGGGTTAGGGTATAGAATCCTACCTCTAGGATGACGACCTTATGACTCTTTCTTGTGAATTCTTCAAGACTTGATCCAAGATTGGTAAACCATTAGTTTAGGAACCCCCTCTAACTCTAGAGAACTTCCCCACTCTCAAGATATCTGATTTTTACCTCACAAATGGTCCCCAATGACTATATATCGAAATAGGGTCGGGTTACAAAATTAGAAAAAATGAAGCTCTGATGCAATTCTGCGGTCGCATATGCGACCGCATAACACTTCTATGGTCCACAAAATGGACTGCATAATGGCCCTCCAGAACTGGGCCTTTCTGAGCATGTATGACGGGTCTGCGGTCTGCAAACCAATTCTGTGGTCGCAGAAGGGACCGCCGAACCTCCTTCCGAAATTTCTCATGCTTGATCTGCGACAAATGTGCGGTCTGCGAAACAGTTATGTGGCTGCATAATTGACCACAAAATATCATCCAAAATTTACCCAGTTTTCTACTTCACTCTGCGGCAGATCAGTTCTACGATCGCAGAATGTACTGCAGAAATGCCCTACACTGCCAAAATATTTCTTCAACTCCCCAACGCGCTGTTCAACCCAAAAGATCTGCACCACGGCGAGCAAGCTCGCCTCGAAGAATCTCTACAACCATCAACACATAAATCTATCTTGGCACCACAAAACCCCGAGTTTTAGGTGAAATTTTATAGGGCATTACAAGATACAGGTGGTTCCACAGCAGGCGGCACTGATCATTGCTAGCAGCACACCCTCTTCTCAGCTGATTTGGTGAGCCCTCCTCTATTCTGGGGACATGTGTCATTTTAATCCTTGTACATTGTATTTTGAGGTATAGCCGGGGCCTTGTCACTGGCACTTCCATATTGTACTCATATTCACTTAGAGTCTCTGTAGATGTTCTGTGGGTTGTATTTTGATTGGGGAAAACAAACTAAAAATGTTGTAGTTTTCGGACACGTTTCCACTTTTAAACTATGAACTTGTAATATTTTGGTAATTATTAACGAAGCTTCTTCAAGTAATGTAAATTGGTGTTGTATACTTTTATCCTCTTATTGTCTATCTTTTGTCAATTATTCTCAAATCATTCATGGGAAAGATTGGGAAGTAGGCATCAAGTAGGCTTGCTTGACCAGGATATCTCGGTTGTGCGCCGGTTCCGCTCCCCAAGGTCGGGGCGTGACACATGGTCACAGGTTCAATACCACAATCCGCCCGGCGTGGTCACACGCTCAATATCACAATCCACCTGGTATGGTCACAGGCTCAATATCATAATTCACCCAGCGTGGTCACAGACTACCAGTCCAAACCATACGCAGAGAAAGCAGATATACAAGAATACATGTACATAATCAATGAACAACAAGTTTCATCCTCCTGGATTGGTATAAATGACATGTTACGGTGTTATGCATGTGCAAGTGTACTATCACAACTCAAATCATCAAGTAATATAAGAGACACCAAGTAGCACATTGGGAAGAACACAACAAATCACGTAACATGCATGACACACACAAGGAAGTCAAAAGTAACAACCAGAATACTCCTCTTTCATCAACAACACGCCCCCAGGCCATCACATAGCTTCCACATATAGTCACCCTTATCTCATCGCGTTGACAATATCATAATAGCCACCTGTATCAGTCCGCTCAGACAATGTATCAATAGCCATTGTATCGCTCCGCCCTGATAATAACACAATAGCCACCCGTATCACCTCACCCAGATAATATATCAAAAGCCAAACATATCACTCCTCCCATACAATATATCAATAGTCACTCGTATCACTCTGCCCAGAAAATATTCAATAGCCACCTGTATCGCTCTGCACAATCAACAACAGAGAAATGCCACCCTTATACTTAGCATAACAACAATCAATCCGCATAACAAGTCCACATATGCCACAATATTGCCAAACAACAATACCAATATCATAATAAAGCATGGCCCACGGCTCAACAACAATTATACAAGAATTTCAACAACAACAAAGTGAAATGGAAAATAAATCGACAATGAAAGATATTCCATATAACATCTTCAATTAAAAGTATATTAATAACCTAACAGTCTAAACCAGATAATTTCAACATATAATCACGGGTACACACTCGTCACCTCGTGTACACGTCACATAATTCAAATAATGCAATTAGAATAAATCCTGCGTGGTAGTTTCCCCCACACAAAGTTAAGCAAGATACTTATCGCAAAAAAGCTAAATCAGTCTTTAATAAGTCCTTCTCGGGTGAATCAACCTCGGTACGGCTCGAATCTTGTAAAAATAACTTAATATCATAAATAAAAATCATACAAAACGATTCCGAATAATAAAGCTTCGATTTTTAACAAGAATAAAAAAAAGTTAACCCTAAAGGTCAACCTTGGGCTCACAGCCTGGAACCCGATAACACTCACAAATTCCGAACACCCATTATGATATGAGTACAACCATAATAATTTCATCCAATTCCTACCTCAAAACGGCTTTCAAATCATCAATTTATGATTTAAAAATATTTTTTACTAAAATCCTCAATTTCTTCAATTCATTTCATTAATCAATCGCTAAATTCAAGGTTGGAATCATAAAATTTAAACAAATCCGAGCCAAAAATACTTACCCCATTCCAAGGAGTGAAAATCCCCTCTAAAACCCAGCTCCAAAACCTTGTGAGAAAAATTAACTTAATTCTAAAACATGTAAACATGCAGCAGTTGTCCCATCAGGAATCAAATCATAGATGATCCCGAAACTCACGTTTGATAAGCCCAACATGATCCTTGCGAGATTACACCCAAGATAGCCTTTTGAATCACCCAATTTGGTCTTAAAATGATTTGAAGTTTAAAAGGAAGTGAAAATTCCAGAGAGATAAATGGCATTTTCGTAATTATTTACACCAGAAAAAAACCGACAATAAGAAAATCTTTATTTTAGCACCCAAAACTCATTCGGAACCTTCCGGGCACAAATCATATATGCATTTCAATCATAAAATACACTATGGACCTTCTTGCGCACTCAAAACACCGAAAAGAGGTCATCTTGATCCGATATTGACCATGGTCAAACTATAAAAAATCCTTAACTTAACTAGTTTCTCAATCAATGATTCAAAACACACTCGAGCCCCTCGGGACCACATTCAATCATACCAACTAGTAAAAATACATTATTCAAACTTATCCAAAGCCTCAAAACACCCACGGAAATATCATAACAAAGAATCAAGGCTCAAAATGAATAGAATTTCTCGTAAGTTGTTCAATCTTCATTCTTTCAAAAGAGCGTCTGAATCACACTTAAACACTTCGGATTACTTCCAAACTTTGTACACAAGCTCAATTAAGCTTTATAGACTTATCCAAAGTATCGTAATACCAATTGGAGTCCAATAACATCAAAGTCAACTCTTAGTCAAACTTATGAACGTTTAGGTTTTTCAAATTGCCAATTTTTGACAAATAGTGTCAAATTCTTCTATGAACCTCCAAAACCAAATTCGAACATACGTACAAGTCCAAAATCATCATACAAACCTACTAGAACAATCAAACCTAATTCTGTGTTCGTTTACCCAAAAGTCAAACATTGATCAACTCTTCCAACTTAAAGCTTCCAAATCAAAAGTCATTCTTCCAAATCAATCTCAAACCACTCGAAAACCAAAACCAATCATACACTCAAGTCATAATACATCATATGAATCTACTCAAAGTCTCAAACTATCGAATGGAATGCTAAAACTCAAAACGATCGGTCGGATCGTTACAAAGGGGTTGTTTTAAGTGTAGAGACTTAGGTCACCTCAAGAGGGACTGTCCCAGCTAGGGGTGGAGCTCATTCTATTTGAGGTTGTCCTAGAGGGGAGTTAGTTAGATGGAGGACCGGTCCATTGCTATGTATTTTTGGCTAGTCCAGAGGTAGTTGATTCAAGTTGTAAAACAAAACATAGAAAAAGTTATCGCAAGTTACATTTATAATTTGACCTAAATTTGGTTCTAATGTCACTGAGCTTTTCTATCAATATAATTTGAGTTACAGGGTGATATACCCATTAAATTGAAGATCTACGAGTCTATTCAAATGCATTAAACCGTTCGTCGATGCAATATTGGAATAGAGAGATATTCGCATTTTCGCGAGACTGTGTAAGCAGCTCCCTGGGGACACACAAAGTCGGTAGAAGCTTACCTTGTTATATAAAGTGGTAGATTTCGTCTCTAAGTCTCATTTTCGACCAAATCAGACCTCCAAGAACCTCTAAACTCTCTCTAAGCATATCCTAAAGATTCATACACAAATCCAAGACCAAACCACCTAAGTTCTTCATTAAAAGTGTTGTAGAAGTGGTGGAGATCACTAATATGATGTTGTTGATGTGTTGTGAGTTCTTTTAAGTTTAAGGAGAGTTGTTCTTGGAGTTTTTCTTGTTGTTTAAAGGTAAGCTCTTCTTATCCTACATGAGTTTGATCATTTCTAAGCCCTAGCTAAGTTGTTTGAAGCTAGAAGTTATGAGTTGATGGTCAAAAGACGTATAAAAGTTGTGATACCATGTTGGACTATTTTGAGGTGTTTTTATGATGTTGTTGTGGCTGGAGTCGGGATATATATATATATATATATATATATATATGTGTGTGTGTGTGTGTGTGTGTGTGTGTGTGTGTGTGTGTGTGTATATGTGTGTATATGTGCGTGTGTGTGTATGTGTGTTGTTGTTGTTGTTGTTAATATGTAACTTGAAGAGAAGAAGAAGTGAGGAAGAGTGTTTTGTTGCTAGTTAAGGGCCGAGCTTGTTGCTCGATGTATCGTAAGCTAGAAATTCCTAAGCTTAATGCTTGCCCTATTGTTATTGTTATATTGTATTGTTGGGCTGTTCTCGTGTTGTTAAGTGCTGGATATATAGATTAGGGGTGGCCTGTTATTGTTGATGTTGTGACCTTGAGGGAGGTGAAATAAACGGGGGAGATGTTGTCCGATTTAACGTAGATCAAGCTTGTCGCGTGGCTAGTTGATGTGTTGCTATTGTTGATAGTTGTGTTATTTTCATTTGTGTAGGTTATACTGAAGAGGAGACTTTCCCACCATCTTCGTCGAAGGGTCTACTTAAAGGTATGTAAGGCTTTCCCTTTCTTCTTCCAGCATGTGTCGTAGTGACGTCACCCTTATAAGAGGTTCAGAGGGACGAGTCCTAGCGTATGTTCTATGCTGACCGGTTAAGAGCCTCTAATAGTTCGAAGGTGAATATAGATAAGAAATGAGTTACTCGTAGTTGCAATCCACGGATAATTCCTAGAAAAAAGTAGAGACCTCAAGTAACTTATGTTGAGTCTACGGTGAGAAGTATAGCCTTCGTTTAATGGTATATTATAAATGTCTCACAAGTAGAAATCATGCATAGAACATATTATCTTAAGAAATGGCCGAAGTAGTTTTCATTGGTTAGTGAAGGTAGATACGGAAGATCCCTAATGCTAATAATAGAGAGATGTAAATTAAGATATGCGATAAGTTGCTTAACAAGAACCTCCCCATAAATTTAAAGGCTATGAATGAGCAAGCTAACGAATGAAGAATAGAACGTATGTAGAAGAATGTAAGGTTGCATATGTTATGAAATGCATTGTACTACCTAATAGAATAATAGCGTGAAATAGTAATGAAATTCTATATGTTAAAGGAAGTAGGGATTGAGTTAACGAATGCGATGAGTCGCTTTAAACAATATGAAATATGAATCGTACGATGTACCAAATGAATTTGTAAAGCTAATATTATGCGAATCTCGAAAGCCTTTTACTATTGTGTCATGACGGATATGTAAATCTAAGAATATTTATGAGTTTCCTTAAATATAATGAGTAGGGATTACGAGTTGCCAAATACAAACTAAGAGTTACCGAAAGTACTAGAAGAAGTTATATGTTATAGACACGAGTACCTAGCTTGTAAGATATTGACTGTTACATGTTGTTGTAATGTTATTTATGCATAAGTATGTTCCTTATGGATGGTCTATGAAAATGTAGGTGGATAATGAAGGTTAACCTATGGACGGTCTATGAAACGTATAAGTAAGATAAAGGTTGGCTATGGCGGTCCCATGTGTACGCATAGTCCGACCCGAGTAGCCGTACAAGCGGTATGCTTTACTGCGTGTACGTGCCACCAGATAGTAATGTTGTAGTGTGCCTTATGGATGGTCTACCTTGCTATGCGTAAGATCCACTTTGTTTTCTGATAATAAGTAACAATGATGACGGAACAAGAGATCTCTAAGCAAGGGTTGGTAGAAATAGTTCAGAATCCTATGATAGGTTGAGTTGTTCAATCAGATAGCAGGACCAAGTGGTCCAAGCGATAGAGATCTAGTAAGCTGATCTAGAGTACGTGGTAAGCCCACTCTTATTCTTATCATTTAGCAGACTATTTTTTTATTTATTCATGCTTTTCAGATTTTAGAATTTATTTATATATGTATTGTTTTCTACCTTACATACTTGGTACATCTCATTGTACTAACGTCTCATTGTTGGGGCACTACACTTCATGCCTGGAGGTGCAAGTAACCAGTTTGACGAGCCCTTAGAGTAGATAGGATTGATATTCAGCGGGAAATCAGTTAGACTCAATCTCTTTCGGAGTATATCCGAGTCTAAAGGTCATGATATCAGATTTTGTTATAGATTTACGGGTAGGTCGGGGCCCTGTACAGATGGCATTTTGATGTTAGATACTCTTAGAGGCTTTGTAGACACAGGTTCAATATGTACAGTATGTTAGTGGCCTTGCCGGCCCTCATTTATGTTTTCTTTTTGGGTTGTCTGGTATTGATACTCATAGTGGCCTCCTCGGCCGGAACATGTATTAATGTTTTGAATATGATGGCTAGCTGATACGACGCTTTCCCGCCTATGATACATTACGAGTTGCGGCCATGTTGGCCATCATAGCTTATAGTGTGATAGAGTTCGTCCATGTTGGACTGTGTATGTTCTGGGTTACGCCCAGCATTCAAGAGTTGCAGAGTGGTTCGCTCAGGCCAGTACAGGACCGGTGTCATGTCCCGACCGCGGGGAGCATGACCGGCGCTCAACCGAGATAACCCGGTCAAGCAAGCCTGCTAGATGCTTTCTACTCGATCCTTAAAATGAGTAAAGTGAATATGTATTCCATTAATTAAACAATCATAGGATTTCATGAACAACACCAATTCCATTAACATTAGTTACTACATTTATAATTCCCAAAAAAAAGTACATTACACATTCATAGTTTGAAGCAGAACATGTGATACAAATACAACATTTCTAGTTTGACTTTTCCAAAACCAAGATATAACCCACACTATGTCTATGAAGCCTCTAATGTGTTACACCCTATATTTTCGTACGTAAAAATGCGTCGTAAGCAAACTAATGTAGGACCAAAAATGAGATAATATTTAAAAGTATATAAAGTAAGTTAATCATGTTACCTCTGAGGTTACAAATATTGAAGTTCATGAACAACAAGTACAAAGAGGGTTGGACAGTTCAGAAGCTAAAGCAATTAAATAAAACAATGTTTCGTCGAAAGTCGACAAGTTGGAAATGTTATAACATGTACCTTTGGGGTGAGACTAGGGTGATTAACATGATAAGGAGATTATGTTATGATTTATATTAGTCGTATGACATCCGTGTGTTATGTTTTGAAGTCAAGCGAGTTGTGGAACAAAAGTCGATGAAAGTCATCACAACTTACATTCATAAGTTTTACTGAAACTTTGGGTCAAATGTAACTACGATTTTCTCCCAATATACTTAGAGTTATGGGGTGTTCCACCCATCAAATTAAAGATCTATGAGTCTATTTTCCAACGCACTAAACTGTTTGTCAATACGACATTGGAGTAGAAAGATATGGTCATTTATGCGATACTATGCAAGCTGCTAGGTGACAAGTAGGTGTGTCACCTACTTGCTTAAATGAAAGCCCAAAAATGGGCCATTTCGGGTCGTCCAAAGAGGCCTTTTAAGGGCCTATTTTCTTCATATATTAGACTTAAAATAGAGCATAATAACCAGACATAATCTCTGCAAAGAATCCTCCCAAAAATTTCCCACAAACTCTAATTGATTTTCTCTCCCTTTCAACTTCTAATTGGAGGTAAAACCTGGAGTTTGAAGAACCAAGATAAGAGCTAAGTTATCCAAAAAATAAGGTGAGTTTACTGCTCTATTTCATCCAATTTTTCTTCTGTAAATTCATGGTAAATCGTTCTATACTTGTAAGAACTCACGGGACGGTGATCGGAAGCCGTGAGTTCGAGTTATTCACTTGTAGCGGACTGTTTTGTGGACTGTTTTGTGTTGCTGTTGGGCTGCGTGTTTTACTACTATTTTGTGGAGTTTTGGAGGAGGAAGGGGGTTTATAAACACCATATAAATGTAGGGTGGTTGGCTGGTCGTTCGTCATAACATTTTCGGGTCGTTTGACACTACTACGGTGGTCGTTTTGTGTACGAAGAGATTGGGGTGTGTTGGGCTGTTTTGTAGTATTTGATGGTGTATATAGGGCTGGAAAATGATGTATATATGTTGTTATTGTTATGTTCTTGTATTGTTGGTGTTATCTTGAATTTGGAGAAAGGGCATATTATAGGGGAGATGCTGCCCGTTTTAATACAAAATAGGTTTGTTGTTCGTTGTGCGATAGTTGTACCTTTCGTAACTTAACGATAATATTATTATCATTCTTGTAGATTAAGGTGCGAAGAGGTGAGTTCAACTTGGTGATTGGAAAGATTGTGATAAGGTATGTTAAGGTTAAGCCCTTCCTTTATTTTGGCATGATCTCGTAGCTACATGTGTTAATAATGAGACATAAAGAGAAGTTCGTATTCATGAATTTATTCACATTATTCTAGTCTCATAAGTTATAATATTATTCCTTATCGGGACTTCATATTCAGTTTAGTTTTGTCTTTATTCAGTCAAGAGAGCAGAGGGTCTATATATATATATATATATATATACAGTATTACACTATTTTCACCACCATCGAGCTATAATCGGTGGGCAGGCCCCTATTGGGCAACCTCTGATCAGATGGTAAGTTATATATATACCGAGCCTACTGTGGCCGAGCGCCTATGAGCGAGCCCAGGATGGCCGAGATACAGAGCCCAGTATGGCCGAGCGCCTATGAGCGAGCCTACTACGGCCGAGCATTTACACGTACCGAGCCTTATAGGACCGGACATTTATTTTACTTAATATATTGAGAGAGTTGAGTCAGTATCAGCAGGTAAGTATATCTCCAGACCATCTTTGACTCCCAGTTAATTTCAGTTGTCATATTATCAGTTCAGTTTCAGCTTTCAGTTATTTTATTGCCTTACATACTCGGTACATTATTTCGTACTGACGTCCCTTTTCCGGGGACGCTGCATTTCATGCATGCAGGTTCAGATAGACAGACGAGTAGATCTCCTCAGTAGGTGTTTCTCGAGTTCAGCCTGATCGGTAAGCTCCACGTCTTTCAGAGTTGCCAGGTCTAGAGTGTTGTGTACATCTTATGTATATCTGTATATATGTTATGGGTAGGTCGGGGCCCTATTCCGATCATAGTACATCTATCAGTAGAGGCTTGTAGACATATCCTGTTGGTTAGTGCAGTATGTTGGGTTTGTAGGCCTGGTATGTATAATTTGGTGGTTTGTCAGCTGTAGTAGCTATGACGGCCTTTTCAGCCTAGCTTTATATTGATGTTTAGTTAGCGCTAGTTTCCATTCAGTTTTATATTTTGCTTCGCAAATTGTCTTGCAAGGTGGCCCCATGGCCAAAGTATGACATTATGTGCTCAGAGTCCCTTAGTCGCAATTTGGTACGCCAGGTTAGGTGAGGCACCGGGTGCTTGTCTCGCTCCTAGGTTCGGGGCGTGACAAACTTGGTATCAGAGCAGTTCTATCCTAGGGAGTCTACAAGCCGTGTCTAGTAGAGTCTTGTTTATAGATGTGTTGTGCACCACATTATATAAGCAGGGCACTACAGGGCGTTTAGGAGTTGGTTACCCTTCTTTGAAATCTAAATCGTGCTACAGAACTGAGTTATAGGAAATTTGAATTAAACTTATGTGTTGGTGTTTGCATGCACAGATGACGGTGACTAGAAAGACTACGGCTAGCCAGAGGAGAGATACAGCAGTAGGTGAGGGGACCAGCAGGGTACCCCCAGTAGATGGGGCCCAGTCTGAGGCTCAAGGTGAGACCCCTACTCAGCCATTACCGGCTCCTCCACCAACTACGGAGATTCCTAGGGAAACCGCACATCCAGTTCCCCCTCCACTTCCATCAGATCAGGACTTGAGGAGTGCGGTGCATTTGTTAACACAGTTGGTAGCTACCCAGCAATAGGCTAGGGCATCAGCTAGTGCAGGAACTTCTGAGGGGTCTGGGAGTTCAAGGGTCCGAGAGTTTATTGCTTTGAGTCCCCCAGAGTTCACGGGGACAGATCAGAGGGAGGACCCACAGGATTTCATAGATCAGCTTCACAGGATCTTTCGTGTTATGCATGCCACGGAGAAAGAGGCAGTTGAGCTAGCAGCTTTTCGACTCCGAGATATAGCCATCCTTTGGTACGAGGGATGGGAGAGGTCCAGGGGACGTGATGCACCTCCAGCTATTTGGGAGAATTTTTCAGATGCCTTCCTTGACCAGTACTTACCACGGGAGATCCGACAGGCTCGAGTTGATCAGTTTCTAGCCCTTAAACAGGGTAATATGAGTGTTCAAGAGTATAGTCTCTGTTTTGACTCATTGGCCAGATATGCACCATCCATAGTTGCTACTATGCGGGACAGGATTCACAGGTTTATAGCAGGGTCAGCCCCAGAGTTAACCGAGGCATGTGCCACCGCTGCATTGCAGGATAGTATGGATATCTCCCGGATTCAGGCATTCGCCCAGAATATAGAAAGGGGTAGGTGTCGGCAGCAGGGTACAGAGAGGGCTGAGCAAGGGCAATGTAAGAGGATGAGATTTCCCAGGTCTCAGGAGAAATACCAGGGTAGTTATAGGACCCAGTACTTCGGACGGCCGCCTAGGCCTCCGCCACCTCAGTTACAGGGTTACAGGTATGACCGCTATACTCAGTCAGGACCAGGTGAGAGCTCATGCGCGTCGGGTTTGCAGCGACAGCGAGGATCTGCGCAGACATGGTCATTTCCTCCACGGTGTGACATCTGTGGTAGAGGACACTTGGGCCAATGCCGAGCAGGTTCTGATGCTTGTTATACATGTGGGCGTCCAGGGCATATGATGCGGGATTGCCCAAATAGAGATTCGGGGGGAATGGCACAACCAGCGAGTTCAGCAACAGGATCATCTATGTCCGTGCATCCTTCAGGGTGCGAGTCTCAGTCTTCGGCTGGTAGAGGTCGGGGCAGAGGTAGAGGTTCCAGTTCAAGTGGTAATCAGAACCGTATCTATGCTTTAGCGGGTCGACATGACCAGGAGTCTTCACCAGACGTTGTGACAGGTATATTAACCATTTGCTCTCACGATTCTTATGCTTTGATAGACCCAGGATCTACTTTATCGTATATTACCTCATTTGTCGCGAGGAAGTTTGGTATAGTGCCTGAAATACTAAGTGATCCTTTTGCGGTATCTACACCGGTCGGAGAATCGATTATTGCTAGACGGGTTTACCGAGGTTGTACGGTGACAATTTGTAGTCGTCAGACCTCAGCTGACCTAGTTGAGCTAGAGATGATGGATTTTGATGCTATCATGGGCATGGACTGCTTGGCAGCTTGCTATGCCACAGTTGATTGCCGAGCAAAGGCAGCCAGATTTCATTTTCTGGGTGAGCCAGTCCTTGAATGGGTAGGTAATACACCAACACCCAGAGGTAGGTTTATTTCCTATTTGAAGGCGAGGAAAATGATCGCAAAAGGGTGCATTTATCATATTGTGCGAGCTAGAGATGCAGATGCTGAGATACCTACGCTTCAGTCTGTTCCTGTAGTCAAAGAGTATGCAGATGTGTTTCCAGATGAGCTTCCAGGTATTCCTCCAGAGCGAGAGATTGATTTTAGCATCGATTTGCTTCCAGGAACTCAACCAATATCCGTCCCTCCGTATAGAATGGCACCTGGCGAATTGAAAGAGTTGAAGGAGCAGTTAAAAGATTTGTTGGAGAAAGGTTACATCAGGCCCAGTACCTCACCTTGGGGTGCACCAGTACTATTTGTGCGGAAGAAAGACGGCTCGCTGAGGATGTGTATTGATTATAGGCAGCTGAACAAGGTAACTATTAAGAATAAGTATCCACTTCCAAGGATCGATGACTTGTTTGATCAGTTGCAGGGGGCTAGATGCTTTTCAAAGATAGATTTGAGGTCGGGGCACCACCAAGTCAGAGTTCGGGAAAAAGATATTCCGAAGACAGCCTTCAGGACCCGATATGGCCACTTCGAGTTCCTTGTCATGTCCTTCGGGTTGACTAATGCACCCGCTGTATTTATGGACTTGATGAATAGCCTATTCCGACCATTTTTAGATCTGTTCATGATAGTATTTATTGATGATATTCTGGTTTATTCCCGTTCAGAGGATGAGCATGCAGACCACCTGCAAGCGGTACTCCAAACCCTCTGTGATCGTAAGTTGTATGCTAAGTTTTCTAAATGTGAGTTCTGGTTGAAGTCTGTAGCATTCTTGGGGAATATTGTATCAGATGAAGGGATAAAGGTGGACACTCAGAAGATTGAGGCCGTGAAATCTTGGCCTAGACCTACCACTCCGACAGAGGTTCGTAGCTTTCTAGGCTTAGCAGGATACTATCGGAGGTTCGTAGAGGGTTTTTCTTCCCTTTCGGCACCATTGACGAAGTTGACACAGAAAGAAACTAAGTTTCAATGGATAGAGGCTTGTGAGCGGAGTTTTCAAGAGCTTAAGAACAGGTTGACCTCAGCTCCAGTTCTAACACTTCCAGAGGGTCTAGAGGGTTATGCCGTGTATTGTGATGCATCAGGTGTCGGTTTAGGATGTGTCCTGATGCAACATGGGAAGGTAATTGCGTATGCTTCAAGGCAGTTGAGGAAGCACGAGAGGAATTATCCGACCCACGACCTCGAGTTAGCTGCGGTTGTCCATGCACTTAAGATATGGCGGCATTATTTATATGGTGTTCATGTTGATGTATTTACTGATCATAAAAGCCTACAATATATCTTCAAGCAGAAAGAGTTGAATTTGCGACAGAGGCGATGACTTGAGTTATTGAAAGATTACGATGTTAACATTCTCTACCATCCAGGGAAAGCTAATGTTGTAGCAGATGCCTTAAGTCGCCGATCTATGGGTAGCTTAGCACATGTAGAGCCCAAGAAAAGACAATTAGCTAGAGAGATTCATCAATTGTCTTCGTTGGGGGTTCGGTTAGTAGATTCTGAGGATGGTGGAGTTGTACTCCAAAACACTACAAAATCATCCCTCATAGCGGAAGTCAAGGAAAGGCAGTACGAGGACCCAGAGTTGGTCGAGCTGAGAGAGCGAGTTCCGCAGCAGAAGAAGCCACTGTTAGAGCTAAAGGGATATGGGGTTCTCAGATATAGGGGTCGTTTGTGTGTTCCAGATGTAG
Source organism: Nicotiana tabacum (assembly GCF_000715075.1). Lineage (NCBI taxonomy): Eukaryota > Viridiplantae > Streptophyta > Magnoliopsida > Solanales > Solanaceae > Nicotiana > Nicotiana tabacum. The sequence continues at coordinate 47,577,251 of NC_134088.1, forward strand.
CAGGGCTACGAGACAGGATTATGTCAGAGGCACATTATTCATGGTATTCCATCCATCCTGGGTCGACAAAGATGTATCATGACATTAAGGATGTGTACTGGTGGAATGATATGAAGAAGAACATTGCTGAGTTTGTCGCCTAGTGTACTAGTTGCCAGCAAGTGAAGGTAGAGCACCAGAAGCCTGGAGGGCTAATGCAGACTATAGAGATTCCGACATGGAAATAGGAGGCGATAAACATGGACTTTATCACGGGTTTACCTCGTTCTAATCGTAAGTTCGATTCCATATGGGTGATAGTCGATAGGCTCACGAAATCAGCTCACTTCCTATCGGTCAGATCTACATATATAGCAGAAGATTATGCAAAGTTATATATTAAGGAGATAGTGCGGCTACACGGAGTACCAGTTTCTATTATATCTGACCGTGGGGCTCAGTTTACAGCACATTTTTGGAGGTCATTTCAGAGAGGTCTAGGGACTCAGGTGAATCTCAGCATAGCTTTTCATCCACAGACTGATGGACAAGCCGAGCGCACAATTCAGACGCTCGAGGATATGTTACGAGTATGTGTGTTGGATTTTAAAAGAAGTTGGGATAAACATCTACCTTTTATCGAGTTTGCATATAATAACAGTTACCACTCCAGTATCCAGATGGCTCCATATGAGGCTTTGTATGGGCGTAAGTGCAGATCTCCTATAGGGTGGTTTGATGTTGGAGAATCTGGGTTATATGGGCCAGACCTGGTTCAACAGGCCATAGAGAAAGTAAAGCTTATCCGGGAGCGACTGTTGACAGCTCAGAGTCGTCAGAAGTCATATTCTGACGTGCGGCGACGAGACTTAGAGTTCAGGATTAACGACTGGGTATTCTTAAAGGTATCACCTATGAAGGGCGTGATGAGGTTTGGCAAGAAAAGCAAGCTTAGCCCACGGTATATTGGGCCTTATAGGATCATTCGGAGAGTGGGCCAAGTAGCTTATGAGTTAGAGTTGCCCTCAGAATTGGAGTCTGTCCATCCGGTTTTTCACGTATCTATGCTACGGAAGTGCATTGGCGATCCTACCCGAGTGGTGCCCACGGATGATGTACAGATTACAGAGGACTTGTCATACGAGGAAATTCCAGTTGCCATCCTAGACCGACAAATCCGCAATCTACGAAATAAGGAGGTAGCTTCCGTAAAGGTTTTATGGAGGAGCAAGACTGTAGAAGAGATGACGTGGGAATCGGAGGAAGAAATGAAGTCTAAATACCCCCACCTATTTCAAACTGAAGATATGGTTCGAGATGGGACGCTACAACATAGCTCTATGTAGGCTAGCAGGTCATCAGGTAAGCTTTTATTTTTCACTTTCAATATTTATGATTTACGGTCGGTGAGGCAAATTGCTGCTATTTATAAAGATTGGCCATGTGTGGCATGTATAGTATGTTTCTGGCTACGTGCAGGTTGGTTTTAACCTAGTGTACGAAGGATACTTTGGCAAAATTTTCCAAAGTCTCTAAGAGTAAATATTCGAGGACGAATGTTCCCAAGGGGGGAGTGATGTTACACCCTATATTTTCGTACGTAAAAATGCGTCGTAAGCAAACTAATGTAGGACCAAAAATGAGATAATATTTAAAAGTATATAAAGTAAGTTAATCATGTTACCTCTGAGGTTACAAATATTGAAGTTCATGAACAACAAGTACAAAGAGGGTTGGACAGTTCAGAAGCTAAAGCAATTAAATAAAACAATGTTTCGTCGAAAGTTGACAAGTTGGAAATGTTATAACATGTACCTTTGGGGTGAGACTAGTGTGATTAACATGATAAGGAGATTATGTTATGATTTATATTAGTCGTATGACATCCGTGTGTCATGTTTTGAAGTCAAGCGAGTTGTGGAACAAAAGTCGATGAAAGTCATCACAAGTTACATTCATAAGTTTTACTGAAACTTTGGGTCAAATGTAACTGCGATTTTCTCCCAATATACTTAGAGTTATGGGGTGTCCCACCCATCAAATTAAATATCTATGAGTCTATTTTCCAACACATTAAACCGTTTGTCAATACAACATTGGAGTAGAAAGATATGGGCATTTGTGCGATACTGTGCAAGCTGCTAGGTGACAAGTAGGTGTGTCACCTACTTGCTTAAATGAAAGCCCAAAAATGGGCCATTTCGGGTCGTCCAAAGAGGCCTTTTAAGGGCCTATTTTCTTCATATATTAGACTTAAAATAGAGCATAATAACCAGACATAAGCTCTACAAAGAATCCTCCCAAAAATTTCCCACAAACCCTAATTGATTTTCTCTCCCTTTCAAGTTCTAATTGGAGGTAAAACCTAGAGTTTGAAGAACCAAGATAAGAGCTGAGTTATCCAACAAATAAGGTGAGTTTACTGCTCTATTTCATCCAATTTTTCTTCTGTAAATTCATGGTAAGTCGTTCTATACTTGTAAGAACTCACGGGACGGTGATCGGAAGCCGTGAGTTCGAGTTATTCACTTGTAGCGGACTGTTTTGTGTTGCTGTTGGGCTGCGTGTTTTACTACTATTTTGTGGAGTTTTGGAGGAGGAAGGGGGTTTATAAACACCATATAAATGTAGAGTGGTTGGCTGGTCGTTCGTCATAACATTTTCGGGTCGTTTGACACTACTACGGTGGTCGTTTTGTGTACGAAGAGATTGGGGTGTGTTGGGCTGTTTTGTAGTATTTGATGGTGTATATAGGGCTGGAAAATGATGTATATATGTTGTTATTGTTCTGTTCTTATATTGTTGGTGTTATCTTGAATTTGGAGGAAGTAAGGATTATAGGGGAGATGCTGCCCGTTTTAATACAAAATAGGTTTGTCGTTCGTTGTGCGATAGTTGTACCTTTCGTAACTTAACGATAGTATTATTATCATTCTTGTAGATTAAGGTGCGAAGAGGTGAGTTCAACTTGGTGATTGGAAAGATTGTGATAAGGTATGTTAAGGCTAAGCCCTTCCTTCATTTTGGCATGATCTCGTAGCTACATGTGTTAATAATGAGACATAAAGAGAAGTTCGTATTCATGAATTTATTCACATTATTCTAGTCTCATAAGTTACAATATTATTCCTTATCGGGACTTCATATTCAGTTTAGTTTTGTCTTTATTCAGTCAAGAGAGCAGAGGGTCTATATATATATACAGTATTACACTATTTTCACCACCATCGAGCTATAATCGGTGGGCAGGCCCCTATTGGGCAACCTCTGATCAGATGGTAAGTTATATATATACCGAGCCTACTGTGGCCGAGCGCCTATGAGCGAGCCCAGGATGGCCGAGATACAGAGCCCAGTATGGCCGAGCGCCTATGAGCGAGCCTACTATGGCCGAGCATTTACACATACCGAGCCTTATAGGGTCGGACATTTATTTTACTTAATATATTGAGAGAGTTGAGTCAGTATCAGCAGGTAAGTATATCTCCAGACCATCTTTGACTCCCAGTTAATTTCAGTTATCATATTATCAGTTCAGTTTTAGCTTTCAGTTATTTTATTGCCTTACATACTCGGTACATTATTTCGTACTGACGTCCCTTTTCCGGGGACGCTGCATTTCATGCATGCAGGTTCAGATAGACAGACGAGTAGATCTCCTCAGTAGGTATTTCCCGAGTTCAGCCTGATCAGTAAGCTCCACGTCTTTTGGAGTTGCCAGGTCTAGAGTGTTGTGTACATCTTATGTATATCTGTATATATGTTATGGGTAGGTCGGGGCCCTGTTCCGATCATAGTACATCTATCAGTAGAGGCTTGTAGACATATCCTGTTGGTTAGTGCAGTATGTTGGGTTTGTAGGCCTGGTATGTATAATTTGGTGGTTTGTCAGCTGTAGTAGCTATGACGGCCTTTTCAGCCTAGCTTTATATTGATGTTTAGTTAGCGCTAGTTTCCATTCAGTTTTATATTTTTCTTCGCAAATTGTCTTGCAAGGTGGCCCCATGGCCAAAGTATGACATTATGTGCTCAGAGTCCCTTAGTCGCAATTTGGTATGCCAAGTTAGGTGAGGCACTGGGTGCTTGTCTCGCTCCTAGGTTCGGGGCATGACATAATGGATACAAAAGAGTGGTATGATGGTGCTGGCAACAAGGCCCCGGCTATACTTCAAAACACTATACATAAGGAAAAAAAGATACAAGACCCCGAGATGAAGTGGAGCTCACCAAGTAAGCTGAGAAGTGGGTGTATTGTTATCATCGATCAATGTCGCCTGTTGTGGAAGCACCTGCATCTATTAAAGATGCAGCACCCTTGGCAAAAGGGACATTAGTACATATGGAATAGTACTAGTATGTAAGACTAAACACCATCTCAATAGAACGAGTAACAGTACAATGAGAAAGAAACATGGAATCAATGAGAGCCTCAAACAATATTAACGTGTCAAGTTAAGAGAAAGGTAAAATTCATGTAAATTTCAATATTTTTAAGTTGGGAGATCTTTAGTACCGATATACCACCGTGTTATTAGCACGGAGTTTGATCACGGCCCGATCGGCTAAGCCGTCTCCTCCAAATACATCCAATCACAACAACACCATGTGCACGGCATGGCATCTGATCTCAACCCGATCAGCTAAGCCGTCTCACCACAATGTCGTGTGGGTTGACATCACTTTCCGCTAGCAATTATCTTATCCTAATTAAGGGGAATTATCTCAACACATCAATCTCCTCCCATTTAAGGGGAAATAATCTCATCACATCAACACGGGGATTTTACCCCTTAACCACTCCTACACCGGCACGTGTAGTTTCGGGGTTAGGCTATTTCAATCTTCCCTTCCTCGGTGACTCAACGATACTCCCAAAACATTTATTATACAAAGGACTTACAGCTTATTTCATAAGCTATCACACTTCTTTTCATTTCGTTGGCACTAGTGGCCACAGGTGTAATTTCGTTCTTCGCACGTCGGTCGTATTTCATATTTCATACACACTCCTTTCATTTTCAAGCATCATCATGGTTTATCAACAATAAGGGCATTCCCAATCGAGACATTAAATATATATATATATATATATATATATATATATATATATATATAAGCAATAAGGATATTAAGAAAATTGAGTTTTTCTTCCACAATTAGGCATAATAACTTGCAATTCAAACATGATTTTAAATCACAACACCTTTGATACATTGGTCATACTTGGTTACATTCTCGGAGGAGATCATGATATGATACGAACATTTGGAACACAGTTTGAGAACATACCTCTTTCAACATAACACTTATTTTGAATAATCAAATTATTAGGAAGGACTCAGAATATGAGGAATAAGAACTTGAGCCAATGATAATTTCAACTTACGAGGACATCATGAAATTCCTAGTAAGAGCTTTTCTTAGCAAGAGGAGTTTAGCCAACATACCTCGCTTGAGCTTTTCTTAAATTACTATAATATTTCGAAAATCCTAGAAAATTCAATCTATAGGAAGATGATAAAATCGAATCAAAATTAGAAGGATTTTCATTATATAAGTCTCTAGGGAATTTCGTCGAACACCTATCATGCAAAATTGAATACAAGGCTTCTACAATGGTAATCCTTTCCTCCCTCAATCAATATTAACAAGAATCTACTCGGAATAGTTCAACAACCCCATATACTACCCCATAATGGCACATGCATGGCCTAACTCCAACTCTACGACTTACTTTAACTCATAACGATTGCATGAAGGTTTTAGAACAAGGTCTTACCCGAATAGTTGATGTCCTAGTGAGTGATTCCCTTGAATCTTCAAGATTGGGGCAATAACTGATGAGCAAAGGGGCAGGGGCTTCCTTTTCTCTCTCTAAGATACTCCCCTCTCTCTAAAATAGCATCATGAATACATAAACCAATGACATGGTCTAAATAGGCCCACAACTAAATCACATATAGGCCAAAAACCCGGTGTCACATCATCATGAGCATCTAATAAGAGTAAATAGTCTCAACTAAATAACAACATCTCCAAAAAGAAATAAATAGATAGAGATAGATAGATAAGTGGGGAAGGGGGACTCCATGAGCTACGGACGGATTAAGTAAAGCAGCTCACCACGAAGTCTCCTATATACACCCCTACTCAGCCGGATGGGTACCACTAGTACCTGCCTCAGAAACTGTAGTAAAATGTGTAGAAGTGCAGTATGAGGACAAAACCACGATACTCATTAAGTATCAAATCTAGCCTCGAAGTAGTAGGGATGAGGGGTCGAGATCAACACTTACTAACAGTCCAATAATCAGGTGAAAGCATAAGCAAGATGCGAAATAAGACATGGTATCATCAAATAAGTACGAAAGCTAGAGAGACAACACATGTGGAATTTAGGCATGCTTTACAGATGTAGGAGATCAAATCACGTGTCAAATGCCCCAATCCTCACATAAAGCCTTGATGTAACTCAACCAACATTTGTATAGAAATCATTGCATGAGTCTAAGATATGTCAATATGCATGCTCAGGATCCCTTCTCAAACCTCACAGAGCACAAATCCATGTGCCTGACACAGGCCATGTGTCCAAGCCAAGCACCAAAATCTGAGTGCCTACACTCATAGGGCCCAAAGTAACATGGCTAATCAACTGACTCCGGAGGGATGGATCCATGTCCAAACGTTGATCATTTAACAATCAATGATCAATAACCAATAATCAATATTCTCTTATATAGTCTGTAATGCCAATTTTCTCAAGTTGCCACAATATCAAACTCTTCAACTCCTGCATATGTGTGTGTAATAATATAATTAAGAAGTATCGGACATAACAATAGATATGCGGATAAAATGTCCTAGGGCTAAAAGGGCTAATCATGTAATTCAATTTATGTCAACAGCTCAATAAGCAATTTTAACATTCAAAAATCTTTTCATAATATTTAAAATGAATAAATTAAGCCATGTAACCACCAATACAACAACAAAAACAAACCCAATATATTCTCACAAGTGGGGTCTGGGGAGAGTAATGTGTACATAGTCCTTACCCCTACCTAGTGAAGGTAGAGAGGTTATTTCCAATTGACCCTCGGCTCAGAAGAAGAAGAAGAAGAAGAAGAAGAAGAAGAAGAAGAAGAAGAAGAAGAAGAAGAAGAAGAAGAAGAAGAAGAAGAAGGAAAAGGAGAAGGAGAAGGAGAAGGAGAAGGAGAAGGAGGAGGAGGAGGAGGAGGAGGAGGAGGAGGACGAGGAGGACGAGGAGAAGGAGAAGAAGGAGAAGTAGGAGGAGAAGAAGAAGAAGAAGAAGAAGAAGAAGAAGAAGAATAATAATAATAATAATAATAATAATAATAATAATAATAATAATAATAATAATAATAATAATAATAATAATAATAATAATAATAATAATAAGAAGAAGAAGAAGAAGAAGAAGAAGAAGAAGAAGAAGAAGAAGAAGAAGAAGAAGAAGAAGAAGAAGAAGAAGAAGAAGGAGAAGAAGCAGGAGAAGAAGCAGGAGGAGGAGGAGAAGAAGGAGAAGGAGGAGGAGGAGAAAGAGGAGGGGAAGGAGAAGGAAAAGAAGGAGAAAGAGAAGGAGAAGCAGGAGAAGGAGAAGGAGGAGGAGGAGGAAGAGGAGAAGGAGAAGGAGGAGGAGGAGGAGAAGGAGAAGAAGAAGAAGAAGAAGAAGAAGAAGAAGAAGAAGGAGAAGAAAAAGAAGGAGAAGAAGAAGACTTCTTGAGCTTGCAAACCAAAGGAGGAGGAGGAGGAGAAGAAGAAGAAGAAGAAGAAGAAGAAGAAGAAGAAGAAGAAGAAGAAGAAGAAGAAGAAGAAAAGAAAGAAAAGGAAGAAAAAAGAACAAGAGGAAGAAAAGAAAGAAAAGGAAGAGAAAAGAACAAGAGGAAGAAAAGAATAAGTAGTACCAAATAGTGACAACAGCAAAAAGACTATAACTAAAGCGAACTCAACAACATGACGTAACATAGACATAAGAGTATGAAGGTACATGAGTGCTACTAAGTCTACTGGTACGAAAAGGAGAAACTTACAACTACATACTAACCTTCTACCTGTTACTCGACCTCCACACCTTCCTATCAAGGGTCATGTCCTCAGTAAGCTGAAGTAATATCATGTCCTGCCTAATCACCTCTCCTATTACTTCTTCGACCTACCATGACCTCTTCTTAAACCCGGCATGGCCAACCTCTCACACCTCCTAACAGGAGCATCTATGATCCTCTTCTTAACATGCCTGAACCATCTTAACCACGATTCCCTCATCTTGTCCTCCACGGAGTCCACTCTCACTTTGCCCCGAATAACTTTATTCCTAATTTTATCTCTTCTGGTACACCCACTCACCCATTCCCACCATGTAACCATCAATCATGAATAAACTATGACAAGTGTATGACTACGGCTTAATAAGAAAGCTAAACATGGTAAAATAATCTTTTATTCCCAATTTAACAAGTCATAACCTTAAGCATGCTTTTAAATCACAATTAAGAGTCACCACGTAGTCATACAATCAATAAAACATGAATAATAAACTCACATAGTCCAAACAAGGCATATCATAAGCCAACTCTGCCGGATATGGTCATAACTTAGTTATGCATATATGCTCGTCACCTCGCATATACGTAGCTCTTAAATCAATCAACAAGTAGCAAATATCTCACATATGGGGAGAATTCCCTCTTACAAAAATAGACTAGAGACTTGCCACTTCCCAGTTAGCTTCAATCAACAACAACCAACTTTAATTATATTGAATCTCGGGCCTCGGACCCGGAATCCGGAATTGATCATAGATATAGTATATCCATAACCTCATGATTCCAAATATATGATTATATTCAAAATCGAGTTCCAATTTCGTAATAAAAACCCTCCAACTCACTCTCTTAAGTTCATACCAAGAACTCCCAATTTCTACGCTTTAAATCCTTGATTCAGGGGTTAAACTCCTTGTATATTCTTGAAATATAATCACAAATGCTTGATTTAGAGGTTAAATCTATGTAGATTCTTGAAATATAATCACAAATGAGTGGAAATCACTTACCCTCTTGCCTTATATGAAAATCTTATTGAAAAATCGCCTCTCTCCAAGTCTAGGGTTCAAAATATGAGTGAATAGGCAAACATTCCGAACTAACAACTTATATATTCTACCTAATTATACCCTTTTCAATCATGAGACACTACTCCGTGATGGCAAAGCACAAAAATCTGCTGCCTGAAATCCCTTTTAAGTGATCGTGACTGAAGCCACGTGATCGCGAAAGCCAACAACCCCCACACCTTTGCGAACGCAAGCAATACTTTCACGAATGAAAAGGACAAAATCCCCCAGCCAACTCACCCACACGAACGTGAAGACCATCTCCACAAAACTATGTGATCACGACCACCAGCTTGCGAACACGATGCACAAAATCCAGCCGGCCAAAATCCTTTTCTGTGGTTGCATAGCCCCTTCTGCAATCACGAAGTGTAAAACCTCTCTAGCCAAACTTCCCTCTCCACGATCATGAGACTCAGCTCTACAATCGCGAAGCACTGTAGCACACCAACAAACCAGTAGTGCGAAAATCAATTGAACTGGTCTGAAACCACCCCAAATCACACCCGAACCCCCGGGACCCGTCCAATTATTCCAACAAGTCCATATTCTTTCTACAAACATGTCCCAAGGCTCGAAACATCACAAACAACAACAAAACTTGGAATCAAAGATTAAATCTGTATCTTAACTTTAAAATATATCAACTTCACTGAATGTGTCTGAATCACACTTAGACATTCCAAAAAATAACCAAACTTCGCACACAAGTTCTATTCAACCAAATGAATCTATCCAAAGTCCTAAAACACCAATCGAAGCCCGATAACATCAAAGTCAACTATCGATCAAACTTAAGAACTCCCTAATTCTTTAAATTGCAAATGTTTAACAAATAGAGTCAAAATCTCCTGGGAACATACAAACCAAATTCAACCATATGCCTAAGTCCAAAATCACCATACGAACCTCTTGAAACCATCAAATCCCAATTCCGAGGTCATTTTCTCAAACATTAATCCTTTGTCAACTCTTAAACTTAAGCTTCCTAAAAATAGAACTAAGTGTTCCAATTCATTCCTAAGCCTTCCTAAAACCAAAACAACCATCCTCGACCAGAAGCATCAAATAGGAGAACGGGTATCTAATACACAAAATGACAGACATGGTCGTTACATGCTCCCCCTCTTATAAAATTATTTGCCCTCAAAATCGTTTAAAATCATACTTGAAATGCCAAAAAGATGAGGATATATGCTCCGCATATCATGATCGATCTCCCAAATGACTTCCTAGATCAGTTTACCTCTCCACTAAACCTTCTCTGATGCAATCTCTTTCGACCTCAACTTCTGAACCTGCCTATCCAAAATGGTCACTAGATCTTTTTCATAAGCCATATTCTCATCCAATTGTACTGAACTGAAATCTTATACATTTGACTTGTCTTCATAATACTTCTGAAGCATGGAAAAATAAAATACCAAATGAACGCCCATCAAGCTGGATGGCAAAGGAAGACTACAAGCCACCTCACCAACTCTCTCTAAACCCTCAAATGGGCCAACGTAACGAGGACTCAACTTGCCCTTCTTTCTAAATCTCATTACGCCCTTCATAGTGAAATTCTAAGAAGAGCCTTTTCACCCTCCATGAAAGACACATCACGAACCTTCCTATCAGCATACCTCTTCTACTTGGGCTGCGATGTACGAAGCCGCTCATGAATCAACTTCACCTTCTCCAAAGCATCAAGAACCAAATTTGCACCCAACAACCAACCCTCACTAGGCTCAAACCAATCAACCGAAGAATGACACCTAAGGCATCATTCTAAATATTGGGCTAGTATTTCTTGTTGTAAGCAAACTCCGCTAATGGTAGAAACTAATCCCAATGGCCTCCAAAATCAATAACACACACTCTCAATATATCCTAAAGGATCTAATTGGTCAGCTCGGACTGCCTACCCATCTGCGGATGAAATGTGGTGCTAAGCTCTGCCTACGTGCCCAACTCTCACTGAATAGCTCTCCAAAAAAAGTGATGTGAACTGAGTACTCGATTCAAAATAGTAGAAACAGGCACCCATGCAAATGGACAATCTCTCTAATGTAGATCTGAGCCAACTTCTCAAAAGTGTAAGAAGTCATGAACGGAATGAAATTCACAAACTTAGTCAATCTGTCCATAATCACTCAAATAGCATCAAAGTTCCTCAATGTGGTAATCCTACCACAAAGTCCATAGTAATGCGCTCCCATTTTCACTCCGGTATTACTAATCTCTAAGTCAAATCGCCTAGTTTTTGATGCTCACAATTGACCTGCTGACAATTCAAACACCATGAAACCTGTCCAATAATGTCCTTCTTCATCCTCCGCCATTATATTGCTGCGTCAAATCATGATACATCTTCATGCACCTGGATGGATAGAATACCGCGAACTATGAGCCTTCTCAAGAATCAACTCCCTCAAACCATCCATATTAGGAACATAAATCCGACTCCGAAGTCAGAATTCACTTCCATCTCTAATGACCACCTACTTAGCACCACCTCACAACATCGTGTCCTTAAGGATAAGAAATTGAGGATCATTATACTAGTTAACCTTAATGTGCTCAAACAAGGACGAATGTGCAACAACACAAGCAAGAACTCTACTACGCTCAGAAATATCCAACCTCACAAATTTCTTAGCCAAAGCCTAAACATCCATAGCCAAAGGTCTCTCTGATAAACTCCCCATATTCTCTTCCTTCCTACTCAAAGAATCTACTACCGCATTTGCCTTACCTGGATGATACAAGATAGTAGTATCATAATCCTTTAACAACTTCAACCACCTCTGTAACCCCAAATTCAAATCCTTTTGCTTGAACAAATTTGGAAGACTCTGATGATCAGTGTATACCTTTCATGACAAACCATAAAAGTTGTGCCTCAAAATCTTGAGCGCATGCACAATAGCTACTAACTCCAAATCATGAATCGGATAATTCTTCTCATAAGGCTTCAACTGGCACAACATATAGGAAATCACCCTACTATCCTGCATTAACACATAATTAAAGCCAATGTGCGAAGCATCACAATATGTAGTATACATCCTGATCCTGAGGGCAATACCAAAACTGGAGTTGTAGTCAAAGCAGTCTTGAGCTTTTGAAAGCTCTCTTCACAATCATTAGACCATCCAAATGGAACACCTTTCTGAGTCAACTTGGTGGCCAATGGTGCTGCAATAGATGAAAATCCCTACACAAAGCGACGGTAGTAACTTGCCAAACCCAAGAAACTCCTGATCTCTATAGTTGTAGAAGGTCTAGGCCAACCCTGAACCACCTCAATCTTCTTTGGATCAATCATGATACCATCACTAGACACCACATGGACCAAGAATATCACGGACTCCAACCAAAACTCGTAGTTAGATAACTTAGCATACAGCTTCTTCTCCCTTAGAATCTGAAGCACAATCCTCAAATGATGCTCATGCCCCTCTCTACTACGGGAATATACCAAGATATCATCAATGAATAGAATGGCAAAAGAATCCAAATAATGCTGAAACACATTGTTCATCAAATGCATGAAAGTTGTAGGGGAATTAGTCAAACCATAAGACATCACACAGAACTCATAATGCTCATAACGAGCCCTGAAAACTATCTTAGGGATATCTGAAGCCCTAATCTTCAACTAATGATAACCCGATCTCAAAACAATATTTTAGAACAACTTGGCACATTGAAGTTGATCAAAAAACCATCAATACGAGGTAATGGATACTTGTTCTTAATAGTGACCTTGCTCAACTGCCTATAATTAAAACAACGTATTCCTGGAACTATCCTTATTCTTCACAAACAACACCGGTTTTAAGGAGAAGCACTTGGCCTGATGAATCCCTTATTCAACAACTCCTACAACTGCTTCTCCAACTCTTTAAACTGTCAAACGGTATGGGGGAATAGATATGGGTTGAGTACCCGGCACCAAATTAATACCAAAACTAATATCCCTATCGGTTGGCATGACCGGTAGGTCTGCAGGAAACACATTTGGAAACTCCTTCACTATTAGAATCAAGTCAAAAGTAGGAGTCTTTGAACTAGCATCCCTAACAAAATCTAGATACGCCAAACACCGCTTCTTAACCATTCGCTGAGCATTCAGAAATGAAATCATCCTACTAGGGGTATGACCAAGAGAACCCCTCCATTCCAACCTTGGTAACCTCGGCATAGCCAACATTATTGTAAGGCCCCGTAAAATTTTACTAGAACCCGGGGTTTTGTGGTGCCTATGTAGGCTAATGTGTTTGAGGATTGTAGAAATTCAAGCTCGCCATGGTACGAACTTTTTGGGTTGTACAGTACATAAGGGAGTTGAAGGAAATCTTTTGCAGAATATGGCATTTCTGCGATCTAATATGCGATCGCAGAACCTCTTCGCGGAAACTAGATCGGCCGCAGAGTGCAACAGAACTTGAGCCAATTTTTGAAGATCATTTTGCGGTCAAGTACGAGGTCGCATAATCATATTGCGGGCCGCACAATCCGTCGCAGAACCAGCATAAAGATTGTCGGAGGGAGATTTCACGGTGCGTTATGCAACCACATAACTGTTCTATGGGCCGCATAACGGCCGCAGACCTGACCAGGCCTGCCCAGTTTTTGGGACCATTTTTGTGGTCCCCTTTGCGGACCGCATACTCATTTTGCGGTCCAGTCTGCGACCATAGACCCGGCTTCGTAAGCTTAAGTTGGAAAATTTTCACCCGATCCCATTTTTATAAAACGACCTTGGGGTTATTTTAGAGGGTTCCAACTACTATTTAGAGAGAGGAAAGTGTTCTAGAGAGAGAGGAGGAATCTATAAGCATTTTGTTCATCAATCATTGCTCAAGTCTTTTAGAATTCCCAAGGAAAACTCACAAGGTATTCATCCAAGAGGTAAGGTTCCATACCCTAGTCTTCAATTTCGAATTTGGGGTAGAAGATGGATAATGGGGAGTGTGATTCTTGGGTATGAGAGTGTTATCTATGCATGCATGTACCAACAAGGTTTGTGGGAAGGTTGTTGAGCTCAAATGGATAAACATTGGATTGTGGGATGAAGCAATCCACCATAGGAGAACCTTGAAATCATAATGCACACCTAGTGTATGATAAAATACTTAAATGAGCTGAAACCACGAATATCTTCCTAATTATGGTTCAATTTTATTATGTCTCTAAATAGATCGAAGTTGCTAGGATTTTCGGAACATTGTAGTAATTTAAAGGAAGCTCAAAGCGAGGTATGTTGGCTAAATTTCTCTCTTAGAATTGAATCCTACGATATTCTTGTAAGTCTAAAGTATGATGGGCCAAGTTCTTATTTCTCATATTCCGAGATATTCATTATAAATTTGACTATTCTGAATAAGCTTTGTGTCGAAAGATATATGTTCAAAATGTGTTCTGAATGCTCTTATCATATGATATTATCCTTCAAGAATGTGTTCAAAGTGTGGGTTGTGTATTAAAATGTAATGTCACGCCCCGACCTCAGGGAGCGCGACCGGCACTCAATCGAGATAACCCGGACGAGCAAGCATGTACAATACCTTCTACCCGATCTCACTCATGAATAAAGAGGAAATCTATTAATTGGACAATGAGGAGGATCAGGTTAACCACACCAATTCATTATCATTAGTTACATCATTTATAAGTTTCAAAATACTTACACTTTCATAGTTTGAAGTGGTACAAATACAACATTACTAGTTTGACCTTCCCATCACCAACATACCACCCATATTATGTCTACGGAGCCTCTAATAGATACAAAAGAGTACTATGATTATGCTGGCAACAAGGCCTCGGCTATACCTCAAAACATAATACACATAGGACAAAAGATACACGACCCCGAAATGAAGTGGGGCTCACCAAGTCAGCTGGGAAGAGGGTGTACCGCTATCACTGATCAACGCCACATGTTGTAGTACCACCTGCATCCATTAAAGATGCAGCGCCCCCGAAAAAAGGGGCGTTAGTACATATGGAATAGTACTAGTATGTATGACTAAACACCCTCTCATTGGAACAGGTAACAATACAAGGAAGAACAGTCATAAAATTAATGGAAGCCTCAAACAATACTAAAACATCAAGTTAGGAGCAAGATAATTTTTCAAGTAAATTTCCATTATTATAGGTTGGGAGATCTGTAGCACCGATATACCACCGTGATTTTAGCACGGAGTCCGATCACGGCCTGATCGGCTAGGCTGTCTCACCTAAAGACATCAACCACAATCACAAATCCTATCAAAATCTCAATCATTATCTCAATCACAAAGCACAATCACCACCATGTGTGCGGCATGGCGTCCGGTCACATCAATCTCATCCCAAATGAGGGGAATAATCACAATTCACTCCTACACCGGCACGTGTAGTTTTGGGGTTTGGCTATTTCAACCTACCCTTCCTCGATGACTAATGATACTCCCAAAGTGTTTATTATTTAAAGGATTTACAGCTTATTTCAACATATTTTACACGTCTCTTAGTTTCATTGGCACTAGTGGCCCCAAATGTAATATCATTCTTGGCACGTTGATTGTATCTCATATTTCATGATCACCTCTTTCACTTTCAAACATCATCACGGATCATCAACAAAAAAGCATTTCTATTCAAGACCTTGAGTACACATATGAGAAAATAAGAGTCTTAAGCACATTGAGATTTCTACACAATTTGGCATAATAGCTTTCATTTGAAACACGACTTGAAGTCATAACATTTAGATACACAACCCATACTTTGAACACATTCTCAAATAGTAACACAACGTGACAAGAGCATTTAGAATATATATTGAACATATATCTTTTGACACAAAGCTTACTCGGAATAGTCAAGTTATAATGAACAACTCGGGACTTACAAGGACATCGTGGGATTCAATTCTAAGAGAGAAGTTTAGCCAACATACCTCATATCCGCCCCTTAATGATACTACAATGATTCCACTACACTAAGAAATTTCAATCTACAATAACAACATCCAAGGGACCAATATTAGTAACAAATTCCATAGTTTAGGCCATTTAGACACTTTATCAAACACCTAATAGGCATAAATCTCTACATCTCTTAACCATAGAATTAGTTCATCCAACTACCACCATTTACCTATAATTTATCCCACCATCATTCTTAAACAATTTATAACTTCCAACATCACATGCATGACCATCCATCCACATCCAACCAACAAAATTCCATCAAATAATCACCTTTCAATCTCTACAATGGTTATGTATTTAAATTGGGAACTTATGGCTTCCAATCACAATCCCATGAGTTCCAATACTTAATTCATACTCATATTCCCATAATAAATCCATGCATGTAAGTCTAAGGGTGTAGGATTACCTTTTGGAAGAAGTCTTGCAAAACCCTCCTTTGAGTTCTTGAAGGAATTTCTTGAAAATATAAGGATTTCATGGTGGATTGAGTTAGTTCTAGTTTGGAAATGATAGGATTCACACCAAGATAAAAGGGGAATTCTTAACTTGAAGATGGGAGGAGTTGGAGGTCTTGAGAGAGTGGAGGAAAGCTCCAAAATTGGTCCAAATGAAATGGGGCAAATGAGCCCACGAAGTTACTTAAAAGGACCTAAAGCTTGGGTGCGCCCAGTCTCGCGAAGTGAGCCTCACTTTTTTGTCCACGGCATACAAGGGAAGACAGGATCCGCGCCCGATCTAGCGAAGCGAGCCTTGCTTCGCTGTCCGCCAAAATAACTGGGTGGTCTGACTTTGGTAATTTGATCATAACTTTTAGTAGGAATGTCCAAATGACAAAAGGATTGATGCGCTAGAAACAAGACTCAAAGGGATACGCTTTAGAGGAAAAATTCATGGAAATTACCTTTTTATTATGAGAGTTATACCCATTCAAAGTCAAGTGTAGTGCAAAAATTTAGACATCTTTTCCACTTAATATATCCAACTCATTCCAAGTAACTTCTTCCCACTTACAAACCTCCTTAATATGTTACGAAACACTTTTAATGACAAAATAATGTGGCTCCACCCCAAAGGTCTCCTTTAGTACTCAAAAAACATATTATTCCTAATCGTCGTTGGTGAACTATAAAGTCTTAAATCATTAGCTAATTCTACGGAACCTTACATCCTCCCCCGCTTAGGATCATTCATCCTCGAATGAGGGTTAAAGTTCGCTATAGACACCCAATGTGACTCAACTCTCTATTCACACACCAGAAGTTCTAAATTCAACCAACTCCCTAAATCTCCAAAAATTTCAGCAGAGTTTCCTCTATAACTGGCCTATCAAGAATCCCAGAAATCAATATTAACAACATATACATAACCCAATGACGTAACATAACATGAAAACAACACCAACCTTGGCCTCATAAGCAATACATTACTAGAAAGGAACACCCCTAATATCAACTGTACAAGTAATACATAATTCATAGAAGGTAAACTCTTAATAATTTCATAGAACACAACTACCTAAATATATAGTCATTCAAACAAATGAGGGTACTTCCTCTTCATCTCTTCCTCGGTCTCCCAGGTGGCCTCTTCAACTTGTTGGTTTCGCCATAGTACTTTCACGGGAGCAATTTCTTTATTTCTCAGCTTTCGAACTTGCCTATCAAGAATGGAAACTAGAATTTCTTCATAAGTCAATTCTTCATTAACCTCAATAATTTCAACCGGAACAATGAGTGTCGGGTCTCCAACCACCTTCTTCAACATGGATACATGGAACACCGGGTGTACTAAAGACATCTCTAGAGGTAGCTCAAGTTGGTAAGCTACCTGACTAACCCGCTGAATAATTTTGTACGATCCGACATACCTCGGACTCAATTTCCCTTTCTTACCAAATCGCATTATACCCTTCATGGGGAAAACCTTCAGGAATACCCAATCATCCTCTTTGAACTCCAAATCCCTATGACGAACATTCGAGTAGGACTTCTGATGACTTTGGGCAGTTTTCAACTATTCCTTAATGATATTAACCTTCTCTACAGCCTGATGCACGAGGTCTGGTCCTATCAACTCTCCTTCCCCAATCTCGAACCACCCGATAGGAGATCTACATCTCCTACCATATAAAGCCTCGAACGGTACCATCTGAATGATAGCATGATAACTATTATTGTAGGTAAATTCTATGAGAGGCAAATGATCATCCTAGCTACCCTTGAAGTCAAGAACACAAGCGCACAATATATCCTCAAGCATCTGAATGGTTCACTCTGCTTGCCCGTCGGTCTATGGATGGAAGTATGTACTAAGGTTCACTTGATTACCCAAACCTTGCTGAAATTTCTTCCAAAAATTAGCCGTGAATTGTGCCCCTCAATCTTAGATAATAGAAACTGAAGTGCCATGCAACCTGACTATGTCCTTGATATACAACTAAGCATACTGTTTCGCGGTGTCGGTAGCCTTAACATGTAAGAAGTGTGCTGATTTCATGAGTCGGTCCAAAATCACCCAAATTGAGTTGAACTTGCGAGGCGTGTGAGGCAGTCCCACCACAACGTCCATATTGATCATCTCCCATCTCCACATCAAAATTTCTATATTCCGTGCCAACCCACCGAGCCTTTGGTTTTCGGCCTTTACTTGCTGACAATTTGGACATCTTGCCACAAAGTCTGCTACATTCCTCTTCATATCATTCCACCAGTAGACTTCCTTAAGATCATGATACATCTTTGTAGAGCCTGGGTGCACGAAATACGTAGAAGTGTGAGCCTCGATCATGATTCTTTCCCGGAGACCGTCTACATTTGGAACACATAAACGACCTTGGTACCTTAGTGTACCATAATCCACACCAAGTGAAAAAGCGGTGGTCTTATGTTTATGTACCAACAATGGATCATCGTATTGCTTCTCCTTGACTTCCACAACAAGCGATGATTTAGCCCTATTTTGAACAATCACCCCTTCTTCTCTAGAATCTGTAAGACAAACTCCCAAAATAGCCAACCGATGAACCTCCCTGGCCAACGGCCTTTGATATGCCTCCAAGTGTGACAAACAACCCATAGATTTCCGGCTAAGAGCATCCTCCACAACATTAGCCTTCACCGGATGATATAGGATATCGATGTCATAATCCTTGAAAAACTCAAGCCATCTTCTCTACCTCAGATTTAATTCCTTTTGTTTGAAAATATATTGGAGGCTCTTATGGTCCGTGAATATATCCATATGGACCCCATACAGATAATGACGCCAAATCTTCAATGCAAATACCACCACCGCAAGCTCTAAGTCATGTGTTGGGTAGTTCTTTTCATGATTCTTGTGTTTCCTAGAAGCATAAGCTATCACCTTGCCATGTTGTATTAATACACACCCAAGTCCGATTCTTGAAGCATCACAGTATACCACAAACCCATATGTACCCTCTGGTAGAGTCAACACCGGTGTCGTAGTCAATCTTGATTTCAACTCCTGGAAGCCCTTTTCACAAGCATCTGACCATAGGAACTTAACCGATGTCTGCGTCAATTTAGTCAACGGAGAGGCAAGGGTAGAGAACCCCTCTACAAATTTCCTGTAATATCCAGCTAAGCCCAAGAAACTGCGAATCTCTGTTGGGATTGTAGGTCAAGGCCAATTCTTCACCGCTGCAATCTTCTGAGGATCAACCTTAATTCCTTCTCGAGAGACAACATGATCCAAGAATGTGACAGATTCAAGCCAAAATTCACATTTTGAAAACTTTGTATACAACTGGTGATGATACAGAGTCTGCAGAATTGCCCTGAGATGATAGCCATGGTCCTCTTGACTTCGTAAATATACCAGAATATCGTCAATGAACACTATCACAAAGGAGTCAAAAAAAGGCTTGAAGAATCTATTCATAAGATCCATGAAAGCTACTGGGGCATTTGTTAGCCCAAAAGACATTACTAGGAATTCAAAGTGCCCATACAGGATCTTGAAAGTTGTTTTCGGAATATCCTACTCCCTGATCTTCAATTGGTGATACCCGGATCTTAAATCAATTTTAGAGAAGTACCTAGCACCCTGCAATTGGTCAAGCATGTCATCTATCCTTGGCAGTGGGTACTTATTCTTGATCGTGACCTTGTTGAGCTGCCGATAGTTGATACACATTCTCAGTTACCCATCCTTCTTTCTTACAAAGAGGACTGGTGCGCCCCAAGGCAACACACTCGGTCGGATGAAACCCTTCTCTAATAAATCCGTCAATTGTTCCTTTAGCTCCTTCAGTTCTACTTGTGCCATTCTGTATGGTCGAATAGATATAGGTTGTTTGCCTGGCATCACATCAATCCCAAAATCAATCTCCCTGTCTGGCGGGATTCCAGGGAGCTCATCCGGAAAGACCTCCAAAAATTCATTCACAACTGGTACAGACTCAAGTGTAGGTGCCTCGGCGTCGGTGTTCGTAACCCGGACTAAATGGTAAATACACCCCTTGTTGATCATCTTCGAGGCCTTAAGGAAGAAATGATCCTACCCTTCGGCACTACATCATCCCCCTTCCATTCAATAACTGGCTCATTTGGAAATTCAAACCTAACGGTTTTGGTTCGACAATCAAGCTTAGAAAAACATGAATAAAGCCAGTCCATCCCTATGATTACATCAAAATCAACCATCCCTAATTCAATGAGATCGGCCATGGTGTCCCGACCATGCATCGTAACAACACAATCCCTATAAACCCGCGCAGCCACAATAGACTCACCAACCGTAGTAGATACAAAGAACGGCTCATGAAGTTGTTTTGTTTATATCCCAAATTCCATAGCAACTTAAGGAGTGACATAGGACAAAGTGGAACTGGGATCAATAAGAGCATATACATCATGAGGTTGGACATTCAATATACATATGACAACATCTGGGGAAGCCTCTGCACTCTGGCAACCACTCATAGCATAGAAACGGCTGAGTCCTCATGAACTCTGTGCACCACCCCTAGCTGCTCCACGCCCTGCGCGTGCTGGAGTGCCTCAAGCTGGAGGAGGTGTTGTGGATGTAGTAGTTGTAGAACTGGCTGGCTGTGTTGTACCCCTGCCCACACTCTGGCGGGACGAACAGTAATCTCTCTGGATGTGACCCCTCAATTCTCACCCGTAGCATATGGGTAGGTCTATTTAGCAGACTCCTAAGTGTACCTTCCCACACCTAGGGCATGGGGGCCTCCACTGCTACTGGAATCTCCCACCAGGCCGACCCTGCTGGTAAAATCCCATGTTGCCCTGACCGGGCCTAAAATGACTCCACTACTGCTGACTGCGTGCTGATGGCGGTGCACTAACTGAAGACTGAGCAAAATACAGGGATGGCCCTGATGACTCTCCCCTGAATGTTAACCTACCACCACCACCACCAAAAGAACCATCAAAGTTTCCCGCGGACCGGGCCTTGCTGCTACCCTCTCGCTCGATTCTATTCTTCAATTTATGGTTCTCTGTAGCTTGAGAAAATGCAACCATCTTCCCATAGTTTATGTCAGAATTCAAGGAAGTTGTAGCGGCCTCATTAATAACCAAGGGGATAAGGATCTGCACAAACCGGCGCACTCTCTCCTCCATAGTGGGCAACATGTATACAGCATACTTGGACAGGCGTGCGAATCTCATATGGTACTCCTACGTACTCGGGCTACCTTGTCGTAAGCTCTCAAACTCAGTGGCACGGGCTACCTTAGTCGCGGTAGGCAAGTAATGATCAATGAAAGCATCGGCAAACTCATTCCACCTTGCCGGAGGGCTCCCCTCCTCACGGGACTCCTCCCACAGTTCAAACAGAGAATATGCCACCTCTTTCAGGCGGTAGGAAGCCAACTCCACTGCTTCCATCTTAATAGCATGCATAACTCGAAGAGTCTTGTGCATCTCATCAATGAAGTCCTGGGGGTCCTCCTAGGGATTAGTACCCATGAACACTAGAGGATCTAACTGAAGAAACTAGTTCACCCTGGAACTAGCAGATTCCCCTGACTAACTGGAAGAAGTAGGCGCAACAATCAATCTCTGGGCCTGAGAAGCCACTATCTAAGCCAACATCTATATGGATCCCCTAAGATCCCCCTCAGAAACACCCGGACCAAAAGTTGGGGCTGGAGATGGAACTGGAATATCAGATAGAGGAATTGCTACACCCTCACTAGGTACAGGAACTGGTGCAGTCTGATTAGGAGTAGTAGAATCAGGCAGTGTAGTAGCCAGGGGAATATTCTCACCCCTCGGGTGCTCACCCGCATCATCAAGTAAAGAATCATCTGCCACTCCTAGGGTGGCATTGTCTCCTTGTCCAATTCTTGCTTTCTTCCTAGGTGCCATATACTAAAAATTAGAGCACTGCACGAGTTAGAGGAGGAACGGTCTTACAATCAGCTCTATCGCACGATCTAGAACATCAAAGAAGGGTATTTATTCCTAAATTCCCAAGTAGCCTCCTAATTATAGATGTGGGCGACAACACACCGAT
Source organism: Nicotiana tabacum (assembly GCF_000715075.1). NCBI lineage: Eukaryota > Viridiplantae > Streptophyta > Magnoliopsida > Solanales > Solanaceae > Nicotiana > Nicotiana tabacum. The sequence continues at coordinate 47,599,853 of NC_134088.1, forward strand.
AAGAAGAACTCTACTAGGCACGGCTCTGAGACATCCTAGGACACTTTAAAACCTTAGGCTCTGATACCAAGTTTGTCATGCCCCGAGCTCGGAGAGCACGACCGGCGCTCAACCGATATAACCCGGCCGAGAAAGCATGTACAATACCTTCTACCCGATATCACTCGTGAATAAAGATTAAATCTATTTCATTAATTAGACTATGATGGGGATCAGGTGAACAATACCAATTCATTATAATTAGTTACATCGTTTATAAGTTTCAAAATACATACTCTTTCATAGTTTGAAGTGGAAAAAGTGGTACAAATACAACATTACTAGTTTGACCTTCACAACACCAACATACCACCCACACTATGTGTAGGAAGCCTCTAAAAGATACGAACGAGTACTATGATTGTGCCGGCAACAAGGCCCCGGCTATACCTCAAAATATAACACATGGGACAAAAGATACACGACCCTGAAATGAAGTGGGGCTCACCAAGTCAGTTGGGAAGAAGGTGTACCTCTATCACAGATCAACTCCGCCTGATGTGGTACCACTTGCATCCATTAAAGATGCAGCGTCCCCAGAAAAAGGGATGTTAGTACATATGGAATAGTACTAGTATGTATAACTAAACACCCTCTCATTAGAACATGTAAAAATACAAGGAAGAACAGTCATAAAATCAATGAAAGCCTCAAACAATACTAAAACATCAAGTTAGGAGCAAGATAGTTTTTCAAGTAAATTTCCATTATTATAGGTTGGGAGATCTTTAGCACCGATATACCACCATTATTTTAGCACGGAGTTCGATCATGGCCCGATCATCTATGTCGTCTCACTCAAAGACATCAACCACAATCACAAACACTATCAAAATCTCAATTATTATCTCAATCACAATCTCAAGCACAATCACCACCATGTGTGTGGCATGACGTTCGGTCACGTCCCGATCGGCTAGGCCGTCTCGCCACAATGTCGTGTGGATCGACATCACCCTTTTCTAGCAATCATCTCATCCCAATAAAGGGGAATATTCTCATCACTTCAATCCCATCCTAAATAAGGGGAATAATCACAATTTACCCATACACCGGCACGTGTAGTTTCGGGGTTAGGCTATTTCAACCTACCCTTCCTCGGTGACTAACGATACTCCCAAAGTGTTTATTATTTAAAGGATTTACAGCTTATTTCAACATATTTTACACGTATCTTAGTTTCATTGGCACTAGTAGCCCCAAATGTAATATCATTCTTGGCATGTTGATTGTATCTCATATTTCATGCTCACCTCTTTCACTTTAAAACATCATCACGGATCATCAACAACAAAGAATTTCTATTCAAGACCTTGAGTACACATATGAGAAATTAAGAGTCTTAAGCACATTGAGTTTTCTTCCACAATATGGCATAATAACTATCATTTGAAACATGACTTGAAGTCATAACATGCAAGGTACCGTAGAATTAGCTAATGATTTAAGACTTTATAGTGCACCAACGACGATTGGGAATAAGTACCAACGATGTAGAATTAGCTAGATTTATTATTTATTCATGGATAAGTTCGGGTAGAAAGCATCTAGTAGGCTTGCTTGACCGGGTTATCTCGGTTGTCGTGCTCCCCGAGGTCGAGGCGTGACAAACTTCATATCAGAGCCTAAGGTTTTAAAGTGTCCTAGGATGTCTTGGAACCGTGTCTAGTAGAGTCCTTCTCATCGATGTGTTTTCGACCACATCTATAATTAGGAGGCTACTTGGGAATTTAGGAATAACACCCTTCTTTGATGTTCTAGGTCATGCGATAGAGCTGATCGTAAGACTGATCCTCCTTTAACTCGTGCATTACTCTAATTTTCAGTACATGGCGCCTACGAAGAAGGCAAGAACTGGCCGAGGAGCTAATTCCACCCCAGGAGTGGCAATTGATTCTATATCTGACGATGTGGGTGAGCACCCGAGGGGTGAGGATAGTCCCCCAATTACTACACCACATGATTCTACTACTCCTGCTCAAATTGCACCAATTCCTACACCTACTGAGCGTACAACGATTCCTACAGCTGATATTCCAGTTCCACCTCCAGCCTCATTTTCCGGTCCCAATGTTTCTGATGGGGACCTTAGGGGATCCATACAGATGTTGGCTCAGATAGTGGCTTCCTAGGTCCAGAGATCGAATGTTGCACCTACTTCTTCCAGTCAGCCAGGGGATTTTGCTAGTTCCAGGGTGAACATGTTTCTTCAGTTAGATCCTCCAGTGTTCACGGGTACTAATCCTGAGGAGGACCCCCAAGACTTCAATGATGAAATGCACAAAACTCTCTGAGTTATGCATGCTACTAAGACGGAAGCAGTGGAGTTGGCTTCCTACCATCTGAAAGAGGTGGCATATTCTTTGTTTGAGTTGTGGGAGGAGTCCTGTGAGGAGGGGAGCCCTCCGGCAAGGTGGAGTGAGTTTGTCAATGCCTTCATTGATCATTTCTTGCCTGCCGAGACTAAGGCAGCCCATGCCGCTGAGTTTGAAAGCCTGAGACAAGGTAGCCTGAGCATGTGGTAGTACCATATGAGATTCGCGCGCCTATCCAAGTATGCTATTTACATTTTGCCACAATGGAGGCTAGAGTGCGCCGGTTTGTGCAGGGCCTCAGACCCTTGGTTATTAATGAGGCCTCTACAGCTGCCTTGAATTTTGATATGAACCATGGGAAGATTGTGGCATTTTCTCAAGCCGCGGAGACCCGCAAATTGGAGAATAGAATGGAGCGAGAGGGTAGCAATAAGGCCCGGTCCCGGGGCAACTTTGGTGGTTCTTCTGGTGGTGATGATGGTGGTGCTAGGTCGACATTTAGGGGATGGTCATCATGTCCATCCTAGTCCTTTGCTCAGTCTTCAGTTAGTGCACAGCTATCAGGGCTGTTTTAGGCCTGGTCAGGGCAACAGGGGATGGACCTGATTACAGATGGGGTTCTCCTGAGGTCTCCTCCCACATCACTTCTCTGATGCTCAAGTCGCAAATGCGACACCGTAGATGCATACATAAGGCCGCTAGTGCGACCACACCAGAACAAGCCATGCCAATCAACCCCCAAATGATCTGAAACTCACCCGAGGTCCTCTGGACCCCGTCCAAGCACACCAATCAATCCCAAAACCTAACACACACCTACATAAAGTCTCAAATCAAATAAAATAACATCAAAACTACAAATCACACCTTGATTCAGGCTTAATGAACTAACCAAACCTCCAACTTTCAAAACTCATGTTGAACCACGTCTAACCAACTCGGAATCACCTCGGATTTTGCACACAAGTTCTAAATGACATAACGAACTTATTCCAACTCCCCTAACAATAATCTGAACCCGATAACATCGAAGTCAACTTTTGGTCAAACCTGTGAACCTTCCAAACCTATAAATTTTCAACTTTTGCCAAATAGAACCAAATCAACCTAGGGACCTCCAAATCCAAATTCATACATACGCCCAAATCACCATATGAACCTATGGGAACCATTAAAACACGAATCTGAGGTCGTTTGCTCAGAAGTCAAAACCTTGGTCAACTCTTCTAACTTAAATCTTCCAAATTGAGAATCACTCTTCTGAACAATTCTTGAACTTCCCAAAAATCAAAACCAACTATGCATGCAAGTCATAATAAATCATAGGAAGCTATTCAAGACCTTAAACCACCGAATGGAAGTCTAATACTCAAAAAAAATTGGTCGGGTCATTACAGTAGGTTTCTTTGATAATTTATGACTTTTGGGTATGGTTGATTCGTCTCCCAAAGGGTTTGGGAGTAATTTAGAAGACTTAGTTCCTAACTAGAAGCTTAAGGTTAGAAGAGTTTACCAAGATCAATATTTTGGGTTAACGGGATTGGATTGATGATTTGAAGGTTCTAGCAGATTCGTATGATAATTTTGGACTCGTATGTATATTTGTATCGGGTCTCGGGTGACCCGGGGTTGATTCGGCACTTTTAGTCGAAAGTTAGAATTTTGAACTTAAGAAAGTTTGAGGTGTTCGATTTGATGCTTGATTCTTGGTTTTGATGATGGTTTTAGAGCTTCGAGTCTTTATATAAGTTTTTATAGGATATACAGTCTTATTAGGATGATTGAACAGGGTCCCGGAGGGCACGGGTGAGTTTGAGATGGTTTCGGAGTATTTTGGAATATATTGCTGCTGGTGGTTTTTTTATGCACGGCAGTGCATCGCGATCGCGATAAGGAATTGGACTAGGGTAAGATTTGCACTTCACGATCGTATGGAGGTAGTTTGTGATAGCGTAGGGTCGTCAGCTTGTGCACATAGGAGCGGTCATGTGAAAGATATAGCGGTCACATAAGAGTCATGCCAGTTGGCCTTCGCGATTCCGTGAGCCCTGTCGTGATCGTGCAGAAGGATGAATCTCAAGGGATATTTAAGTCGTAGATTTCGGGATTTTTCATATTTTTACCATTTTTGAGACCTGGATTTCGGGATAAGGCGATGTTTGAAGAGATGTTTACCTCAACTTCAAAGGTTGGTAATTCTAACTTGGATTTGACTGAAGATATTGAATACCCATAGATTTTCATATCTAAATCTAAGGATTTAGAAGAAAGAGAAAGAGAATTTTGGCATAAAGAGTTACTATTTTCTTTTGGGTTTTGAACACCGATTTGAGGTTGAATTTGGAACCAAAATATATATTTGGACTTATAAGGTCATGGGTAATCGCATATTTTGGTCCATTTCGGGTTCCGGGCATGTAAATTCGGGTTGACTTTTATTGACTTTTTCTAAATTCATTAAAAATTAAAGATTTTTGAATTGGAACTGATTCCTAAAGTATTCGTTGACTTCTTTAGGTGTTGTTGGATAGATTTGGGATATTTGGAGGAGAATTTCATAGAAAAATGGTATTTGAGGGTTGAAGTTATCTCGGAAGAAGGTAAGACTCTTGTCTAACCTTGCTAAGAGGGAAACCTTCTTCAAAATTAGATTTATATGTTACATCTTACGTGATTTAGGGGTGGCGCATATGAGTGATGATGAGCATATACATGTACACTAAGGTTATACCGTGTTTGGGGTATTTTTAGACTTCTTTATGCCTTGTTTGATTGTATGTTCTTCTTGACTTACCTTTTATTTGATTGTGTATGACTACGTGAGCATATATATTCATGCTAAAGATCTTGTTTAGGCTTATGAAATATTATTTGGGCATGATGGTCTTTTTTTGGGGTTAACGAGATGATTATATATATATATATATATATAAAATATATCAACTATTGCTAAACAAGTGCATTGTTTTCAGGGGGTATGAATTAACCCCTGATCTGTGATCAAGAGTATTAATATTACAATCCAAAATCTTCCTAGGAAAAATAGTTCCTAAGATGTCTGCCCAAAAAACTTCATTTGCAAACACCGGAGGAACTATCATAGTTGTTGTTCTACCAAAAAAGTCTTTGTTTGCAGCCTCCTTTGCCATTAGGTTAGCTACTTTGTTCGTCTTCATGTAGTTGTGCTTCACCACCACGTCTCTTAATATTAGGATGATTGACCTGCATTCAAAAATAATTGAGTCAAAGACATAGTTACCCGAGTTAAGCATTCTTATTACCTCTGTTGAGTCTGTGTTGATTTCAAGGGGGTGAAACCTCTTTGCTTTTCAATTTGTAATCCCTGCAGCACTGCAAGTAATTCAGCTTGGGTGTTTGTGGTGTGAGGCATACTTCCCATAAATTCCAGCACCAAGTTGCCGTTGAAAACTCCTCCTGTACCACCCTTCCCATGATTCCCTAAAGAAGCTTCGTCGGTGTTGAGCTTGTAATGACATGTTAATGGGGGAACCCATTTGACCCAGATGGTCTTCTCTTTTATGGGTATTTGGTTAACTGAGATAGTGATATACTCAGTTGCCTTAGCCAATACAACAGAAATAGGAACTTTTTTATTTTTGAAGAGGTTGTTATTCATAGTAATCCAGAGCTGCCAGAAGCTAAAGGGAAAGAGGCCTTCCCAACTAAGAACGTTGTTGAATGGTTTTCTTCTAAGTGTTAAGCAACTGTTAGACCAGGATCTACTAGTGAATGTAGGAGATTGACTTTGGGTTGCTGTGGTGCTTTGTGAGGTTAGCTGATGTGATTTTGCATTAGGGCAGTCAAAGAAGATATGGGCAGAGGTCTCAATAGCAGTAGCACAGAAGCAGCACATTGGGTAACAATGAACCCTAATTTTGTGGAGATAGGCCCTTATGGGAAGCCTTCCATGATATAAGATGAAGGTTTTGATCTTGTTAGGGACTTTCAATTTCTAGATCCACATATAGCTATTATTATCCTCTTCCACCTTCTGGGGAGATTTGTTAGTAAGGAGGATATAGGCTGATTTAATGTTGAAGAGAAAATTGCTAGTTTTGCCCTAGATCATTTTGTCCTCCTTTATGGGATTGGATGGGATGAAATTAGTTGAGAAGGTCAATGATATTAGGAGGGGTGCTCAAGGATATGAAGTAGGTATCCCAAACCCTATTGTTATAAATGGTAGCTACTTTGGCTGAGAGGTCAGTTTGAGAGAGAGGACCCTCAATCATGTTCCTAATTGGTGGGTAGTTGGGGATCCAGGAGTCATTTATGAAGCTTACTCTGTCACCTTTGTGCACCACACATCTTATAGCTTTCCTGCATGTGTCCCAACCTTTTAGAATGCACTGCCATGTAGAGGATTTGGCTTTTTGGTGGGGAGGGTGACCCCAGTTACAGTGCTTGGCAATTAGGGTCTTTGCCCACGGAGTGGAAGTGTTGTGAAACACTCTCCATGCAAGGCCCGAGTGAATAGCTTTATTTTTACACTCAACTTTTTGTATTCCCTACCCTCCCTGGTTTTTAGGCTTGGTAATAGTGTCCCAGCCTACTAGGTGCATTTTCTTCTTATCGGGTGTAGTATCGCAGATGAAGTTCCTCTGAATTTTATCAATTACTTTTGTGGTTTTTTAGGGGAGCTTGATGAATTGAATAACATGGTTTGGTATGCTATTCAGAGAGGCTTTTGCTAGGGTAGTTCTCCCAGTCATGTTTAGGAAGCTTGTTTTTCATCCAGCCAGTTTGAAGTGCATGTTGTCAATGATGAACTGGAAGTCACTATTAACTAGCCTTTTATGGAAGATGGGGAATTCTAGATATTTGCCAAAGGTAGATGAGGCATGGATGGATAAGTTGGTAGAGTTAGCCTTTATCTGGTAGGGTAGGCAGTTGGCAGAGAAGAAGACTCTTGACTTTGTAAGGTTAATTTTTTTGCTAGAAGCCTGATTAAAGGAGTTTAAAGTATTGATGATTGTGGAGCAGTTTTTTTGGTCAGCTCTGGCAAATAATGTTAGGTCATCAGCAAAGAACATATCAGATATATTTGGTCTAGACCTGTTGATGCTGACTGGGCACCACTCCTTAGTCTGAACAGCTTCATCAATTAGCCTAGAAAGTCTTTCCATACACATGATGAACGGATGAGGGGAAAGAGGGTCGCCTTGTCTTATGCCTCTTGATGGTTTGAAAGGAGGGCTTTGGTCCCCATTAACCAGAATTGAGATGGAGGAGGAGCTTACACAAGGCAAGATGAGATTGATAATGTCAGTGGGGAAGTTGAAAGCATGGAGAGTGTCCCTGATAAAGGACCACTCAATCCTATCAAAAGCCTTTTTCAAGTCAGTCTTTAGGATCATATGAGGTTTTTTTCCTCTCATTTATCCAAAGTGGGTGATATATTCCTATACAATAATAGCATTGTCAGAAGCTCTCCTATTGGACATGAAGCTGGCCTAACTGGGACCAATTATATGAGTCAGGTAGGGCTTGATTCTATTCACTAGAATTATTATCATAGTTTTGTAGACAGTGTTACAGAGACCTATGGGCCAAAAATATTTTAGCATGGAGGCCTAGGGACATTTTTGTATGAGGCATAAGAGGGTCTCATTCATTTTGGGGTGCATTGTTTTGGATGAGAAGCAATCTTTGCAGAACTGGATAACATCTTTCCTTACAATGTCCCAGTATTTTTGGTAAAAGAAGGGGTGCAATCCATCAAGCCCTGGAGCTTTAAAGGGCTTGAAAGAGAAGATTGCTCTTTTGATCTCACTGTCTCTGAGAGATAGAGACAGATTGGACTTTTGAATTATGGATAGTGTATGACTCTGTGAGATTGGGCTAGAGGTAGAGATGGGAGACTGGTGTGTGAAGAGGTGTAGAGAGCATTGAAGAATCTAGTCATGGATTCTTTGATTTCATGGGGCTCATGTTTCCAGTTACCAACCTCATCTTTGAGCGAGAGGATCATATTTCTCCTCCTTCTACTTAGAGTAGAAGTGTGGAAAAATCTGGTATTGGCATCACCATTAGAAAGCCAGTTAATTCTAGATTTCAACTTCAAGAAATCCTCTTCATTTTTTATGATTGAGTCTAATTCCTCGATTAAGAAGTTTTCTAAATTCAGGAAGAATTGACTAAACTGGTAGTTTGGAGATTTTTGGATACCAGCAATCCTGGCCAACAGTCTCTTTTTTTGTGGAATATGTTGACAAAGGTGTGTTTATTCCAATTAGTGACATTAGTTTTGAACATTTGAAATAAGGGAAGTAAGGTAGAGTGTGGTGGGAAGGAGTCCTGAATGAGCCTAGGGAAAGCAGGGTGACTGCACCACATAGACTCGAATCTGAAAGGCCTTGTATTAACATTTTAGGGGCCATTTTTTAACTTAACTAGAAGGGGGCAGTGATCAGAGTGGGTCCTAGGTAAGTGGGTTACATAGGCTTCAGGAAATTCATTGATCCGGCAGTTATTAGCAAAACACCTATCAATTCTTTCTAGGATTAGGTTAGTCCTGTTCCTATATCTCTTGTTTGTCCATGTGTATTTACTACCTTTGTAGCTTAGGTCAACTAATCAACACTGGTTGCAGTTCCAGAATAAGTTATTTCTGCTTGTGTTAATGCAATTTCCACCAAACTTGTCTCTTGCTTTTAAAACTTCATTAAAATCCCCACCCACTAACTAACTACCATTTGTGCTATTTGAAATATCTATCAGATTTCCCCACAGGGTTTTCCTATCCTCTAGATAGTTACTTGCATAAATAGCAAAGAATAAACAAGAGGGTTTAGAGGGTAGTACCTTCACCGTTGCATGGATACCTTGGGGTGTGACTGATACTTCATCTACCTGGAGGACATTTTCTTTCCACATGATGACGATGCCTCCAGAGTGACCAATTATTGGGAAATGGATATGCATGTCATATTGTAGTTCATCTGTAAGCTTCTTGTGGTCTGCCATCTTTGTCTCGAGCAGCACCAACATGGCCGGCTTGTGAATTTTGATCATCTCTGAGCAATGTCTCCTGAACCCCACAATGTTTGTTCCTCTAACATTTCATATGATAAAGTTCTTTAGAGGGTTGTGGTTTGTTTAAGGAGCCACTGTCGGTGCCTTTTCCTTCCCCTGGGTAGGCATCACTTCCTTCCTCCTTGCTACTGGTATTTGTGATCTCATGATTGGAGTCAGTCAGCAGTGGTTTCAGCACTCCCTGGCTCTGATGAGAACTCAGGCTCAATCTACATCTGGCAAGTATTTGGGGCATAGTAGTATTAGGGTCTCGCTGTAGTCCACACTGAATTCCACTGCCCTTACTGCCTCCAGCCATAGGGAGTTTGTCCTCAGTGAACAATAGGAGTTCTGGTTTTCCACCTCCTTGTTGGCTTCCTATCCATTGAGTATCTCTAGTGCTTTTGTTATCTCGCTCAAGATATTCCCCAGTGGTGGTGATTTTTGTTTCTCCGGTGCTGAAGATGAAGGGTCCGGCTAAGGCCATTGTTCTATCACTGAGAAGTGTGGTGTCTCCGTTGGGTCTGGGAAGAAGGGTATCGAGTTGAAGATTTGTTGCATAAGGTTATGCACTGATGGAGCATCGTTGGTTGGCTTCAGTGGGTTGAAGCTGCTCTACAGAATCATCGATTGCTAGAGTTGGGTTCCAAATATTGCCAAACACCTATTTAAGGCCTCTGTTGTAACCTTTGCTAGATCAATCGGGTTTTGGATGATGAGGGTGATTGGCTGATTTTCCATCTAAAAATTGTAGCACAGGCCCTGGCCTTGGAATGCCACCTCCAGCCAAGACGCCAGAGTATGGTCTGGTGGTGGCGGGGTGGAAGTCAAAACGACCGGGGGTTTGGTAGGTTGGTCAATTTTTGGGTTTATTTGGTTTTCCCTTTTTTGGGCTGGTATTAATTAAGGGGTTTTGGGGATAATCAGTAGTCATCACTTGTATCGTGGTTAAATCATCACCCGTGTTTTGGGTTTCATAAACTGTGTCTAATACTTAAGATTTTGAATTAAATGTGTATTCGGTTGAGTTGACGGAAAGTTCCAAATCACCTGAACTTTGGTGGTTTATTAGATATGGCACTTGACTATCCATGGAGGTGGTTTTTGTTTTTTGCAGAATTATTTGGTATGGGTGATGTAGCTCTGTAGGGGGCATCATTGGTAATGGGGTTCTCCAAATGGGTATGGGCCCCTGTGATGGAAGGAGTAATTGGATCTTGGTGGGTCGTGTTTTGTTGATTTGACAGACCCCTTTCCCTTTGCGTCTGTTGTTCTATTTTCTCTGGGGGTGCATTTGGACTTGACTTTTTGAGTTTGTAGATCTCTTTTCTTTGCTAAGAGTTGGGTCTTCACCTGTTTGGCCCGCTTTCCTGTTTGTGCTTGTGTTGGCCTGTTCCCACATGGGCTGTTCCCGGGTGTGCTGGCTCTTTGAGAGGGGATTATTCTTCCTTGGCCCGTGATTTGTGTTGGTAGGGAGTTCAGAATTGCCTGTATGGGATTAGTCTTAGAGTTGTATTAGAATGTCTTGATTTCAAGAAACTTACCAGAGCTTGCATCAAACTTTCTGACTTGGATACCCCTAGTTGGAGTGGAGTTTTTCTCCTTCTTTTCCTGTGGTGTTGTAGTTTGGTCCTATGGTGGGGGTGTCTTTGTTTCCTTCTTCTGGGGAAGATAATTGTTTTCCATTACTCTCCCTCATCAGGGTTGACTTTTGAAGAGAAAAACTCAGGTTGGTCCTGGGTTGGAGGAGGGAATTTTTGTCTGTGAGTACACGATTGTAGGGTGTGTCCTATCCTTCCACAGCATGTGCATAAGATACTTTCTCCTTCATATACCACCGCTTGTTTATGGTCCCCAATAGTGATGGATGTTTCGACTGGTGTTTCCAGTGGTATTTGTATACAAATTCGCGCGTATCTTCCCCTTAATGTAGTTGATGTGCACGTATCAATTTTGAGTAGTTTCCCTAGCTTCCTTCCAACCTTCTCAAATTTCTCTTTGTCGTAAAATTCAGTTGGTAATTTTGGCAACCGCACCCATAAAGCAGTAAAGGACAATGTTGCCTCTTGTGGGACAAATTTTGGTTCCCACCTTCTGACTGAGAGGAAGTTTTCGGATAGGAACCATGGTCCTTAGTGTAATGCCTTTATCAGATTCTCCTCCTTTCCAAATTTGACTATAAAGAAATCTCATCCTAAGTCAATCAAGATTAACTGTTCGGAGGGGTTCCATAGATCAATTAGTTTGGACTGAAGGAGATGATGTGGCATTCTTCTACCAAAGATTTTGATAATAACTGAGAAACTCTATGGTTCATATAGGTGGGTTTTATCATCTTGAGAGAGGATGATTGGGCCTAGGCTTTCCTTACCCTTTTCATCTCTTTCTGTTATGCCAAGCTCATTTGCGTAGTATTCCGTTTGGGTTGTGTCTTTCTTGTCTAATAGCATTTCCTTATAGGAATGCGCTGGGTTAGTATCTTCATGCATGGGGTTAATGTCTGGTGGTTCCAGGGGTATGTTGGTTGGTGTGGTTGTATTCTCCATTCTATGCGTAGTGAGATGTGATAGCTTCTCACACTAAAAATATCAATCGAACTTGGGGGTGGTTACTACATTTGGGCATGATGGTCTATTCTTAAGATATTGATATACTTGAATTAGTTGTAGTCATACTTTATATCATGAACACTCATTTGCATCCCTATTTATTATGTCATTGTGCAGTTTATTATTATCTCTTAAATATATGCATATATTCTTGGAGATGAAAATCTTGATATGGATTGATATGATTATGTTACATTGGGCATTATGAGCGGATTGATATGTTATGGCAATGATTTTTTGTGCGGCGCTTGGAAATAGATTCATCCCTCTGGAGTCAGGTGATTACCCGTGTTACTTTGGGCCCTGTGACCACAGGTGATACGCATATCGTATTGGAATACGTGGGATGTGTTAAATCATGTTGTAGCACATGGGATGTGCTGGATATTAGTTATGATTGAGTCTTGAACATGCATAAATATCCTAGACTCATGTAAAAGCATTCATATTGGTGCTACATGGTGCATATTATTTTTATATGCAGACATGGAAATTGAAATATGTTTTGGTTATTTTGTTTTGAAAAGTATGCTTATCCTATCTCTGGTCGATGCACCTTATTATTATATCTGTTGTTCTTGGTTATTTTCTATTATTTCTTACTATTATGAACTGTTCAGATTATGAAGTTGATAATCATATCTTTGTCAAAATCTCATCACTACTTCGCGATTAAACTTAATAGTTACTGAATATATATTGATTTTTACACTCATACTATACTTTTGTATATTTTGTGCAGATATTAGTGTTGGACCCAGCGCTGTCCAGGAGGGTGCTTAGTAATTTGACTATTAGAGACTCTGTGGTGAGCTGTTATGGCAGACTCGCAGCTTATGCAGTTCAGTTCCTTTCTTTCATACCATTTATCTTATTTTAGACAGTACTCTTGTATTTTGAGATTCAATTGTATTCATCTTAGTAGCTCATGGCTCTGTAGTATTTTTCCGTATTTTGGTGATGATGTTAGACTTATTTTTGCTCTATTTATATTATGACAGTTGAATATCATGCATGTATTTTACTTGGCTTTTTTCAAGTGAGGCATACCTAGCGGGTTAGGTTAGGTGCCTTCACGACCATGGGGGGATTATGGGTCGTGACAGTAGCTAAATTCCCATGTAGGGTTTTGATGGAACTAATTATTGGATGAATTATTGACAGAATATATCTACAATAGAGCCGTTTTTATAATCTATTTGTTCAACTATATTTTATTTGTTATTAATTGAATGGTCATCGATTATCTGTATTGTTATATCTTGTATGGCTTGAGAGAGATTATATGATTAGGTTATTGAATAGAGCCACTTTTGAGTAAGTTAAGAGTGTAATTACTTAGATTTAAAGGTGATATTAGATATAACAAGGATTTAACGCGATCCTTGTGAGTTGTTTGAATTGCCAACTAGGGTTAGTTCGAGAGAATAATTCTAAAAAAAAACTATATTTGCAATAAATAGACAACTCACAATCAGTAAAGAATAGTTCAGTGAGATTATAGTAAACACATTAGAAATTCATCCTGATATTGGAGAAATCACAACCCTAGGCTTTTTACTCCTATTCCAACTTCATTCTCTTTAGTTAATAATTTTTCTGCTTTTTAATATTTGCTAATCAATTAGTTTATAATAAAAATCACAATCTTTGTAAGCCGACAATTATCCAAATTTGTCTTCTTAGTGAGATTAAATAGTTGTAGGTAAGCTTTAGTTCTTTGTGAGATTCAACTTCGGGCTCTATAGCCGAAAATATTTGCAATGACCGCTTATTCTTTTTAAGACTAAAATGAAGCATGATCACCAATCAGCAATGAAGAATAAAAACCTCAATGGACAACTCACTGTGAGCATGCAGCAAAGTTACGTGATGTTTGTACAAAATTCCGACTCACTATTCTTTCTTAGAGTCAACAATAAGCTGACGTTACAGCTAGAAACACAACCTAAATTCATGACAGCGGACTCACCACACAAGGCCATGACGTTCATACACCAAATATCTAGCCTCGGACAAATGAAGAGTTTATATCTACATTTGCCAACTTGAAAGATACGTAAGAGAGAGAGAGAGAGAGAGAGAGAGAGAGAGAGAGAGAGAGAGAGAGAGAGAGAGAGGTGGGGAGGGGGGTCCTCCGCAGACTGCCACCATCAAAATTTCTTCTAGGCTATTATAGGTCGGGTAAATAAGGAATTGCTGTCCAAAGATGAGTACAAGTGCAAGGGAAGATACCCAACTACTAACCGGCTTTATCTTCCCTTTCCTGTTTTTTCATCTTCTAAAGATGAAAGCAGCAGCTGACAATACAAGTTCAGGGGCAATTGCCAAAATTTGGAGCACCATAACCATTCCAGATTCCAATTGCAACTACTTAGTGCTACAGCAGTTTTAACAACAGTGCTTTTAGATACATAAACATTGTTGCCCAGTAAAATATTTAACATCAAAAACATTATGAGATGTCAGATGCAGGAGTCAGTATGCTAGTAAAACTTTTGAGTACTCAACTTTCTCCATCTTCACCAAGCTCCCCATCTTCTAACTCTTCATAACCACCATTTCGACGTGATCCATCCCTATGATCTCTTCTGTGTCTTTTATGCCGACTTTCACCATCGGATTCAGGTGAGTGTGCAAGCTGTCAGAAAGAGAAAAAGAATATCAAAATTGCAGAACGCCAAAGAGCATAATCAGGACAGAGAACAAAATTTAAATGGAGAGATTAGAACCTTCTTTGACTTTTTACGATCACTGCTATGTCGGCGGGACCTTTTAGATTCCTCTTTCTCGTCCTTGTCAGATGCCACCTCATCGTTAGAGCTATGGTGTCGCTTCCGGTGTTTCCTTTCCTTGTCTCTTTCAGGTTCCACTTTCTCATCCTTGTCAGAAGTCACCTCATCGTTAGAGATATGGTGTCGCTTCCGATGTTTCCTCTCTTTGTCTTTTTCTCTTTTTCTCTCTTCTTTGGGCTCATAGTTATCTGTTACATCCATACTCTCGCTATCTGCCTCATCTTTCGTTGATCGTTCTTTTCCCCTTTCTTTTTCCTTCTCACGCTCTTTTTCCTTCTCTCTCTCTTTTTCCCTTCTCTCCTTATCCTTTCTCTTCTCTTTCTCCTCTTTTTCTTTCTCCTTTTTGGCCTGCAAAGTAGCACACCCAAAAAAATGAACGGTTATAACATAGTACATCTCTGATACAATTTTTATTCAGTTTGGAGAAATAAAAATTGTGAGATTACCCTTTGGTACTACTCTAATGCTAGAAAATTGTTAATATGTGTTCTACACTTAGATCCAACATAAATCATTGAATGCTTTTGCACTTACGAGAACATCAAGAGAAAATAAAGGTTTGCCCATGCAACTACATTTGACACGCTTATAGTAACTCAATTGTCCAGACACTTCACGAAGTGCACATATAAGGCTCTTATACACTTGCATTGTTATAAAGGTCGCATTTCAACCTAAATCAGTTGAATGATGGGAAAAAAAGTTCTCAGAACTGTATTTCAGAAACAAATTCATTCAAGTGGTACAACCAACAGTGTTCCTGAACATTATTCTAGAACCAAAATGATATTTCTATAAATTAACAATAAAGATAAAGACAACCTCCTCTGTACCGTACTTTTTTGGTACCTCGAAAGAGGAATTTCAAATCTAAATCAATAATTTGTTCAGACTTAAAACAGTGCTTGGGCCACAGAGGCAGCCGCTGGGGATTAAAGGGAATAGGAAGACTAGGAACGTAGTCACTTCACCAAAAGGCTTATTTGAGTTCTAAGCGAAAAGCAGAAGTCTTTAATGTGATTAACGAATCCCACATTGGTGCTTTAAAGGATTGGTGGTCTCCTAAATATGGCTTGGGCAATCCTCATCTCATGAGCTAAGCTTTTAGGGTTGAGTTAGGCCCAATGTCCATTTAACATGGTATCAGAGCAAGACCCATCCCAATTCTCGTTTCCGGAAATTGGGCCCCCATATTAAATTGTCCACACTCTAGATGTCTAGCCTGGGCGTGAGGCACTCTAGATGACTTTCTTCAGTTGTGTAAGATAAGTTGAAAATATAAATGATTTGCTCCCTCTGTCCCGATATATGCGACACTCTGTCCTTTTCGGTCAATCCCAAAAAAAGAGTTAATATCCTAAAACCCCCTTAAACTATCCAACTATTGTCAGTTTCCTACTTTAACTATTTGGTGTCCCCAAAACCCCCCTCAACTGTATTCATTTTCATACTAAAACTATCTCGTTGGGATTTTGGTACACGCTCTTAATTAATAAAAAAATGTCATATGGCATGATACGTGGCTATTTAAATCAGCCTAATGTAAAAACCTGTTTAATTGTTTTTCTTTATTCTTTTCTTTTTCCTTTTTTTTCTTTTCTTCTTTTCTCTTCTACTCTAACGTCATGTTTCCCATCAAAGAACATGAGTTTGCAGACGATTTTTCCAGCAACGTTTTCTCCTTTCTTCCATTTTCTTTTCTTCTCTTACACATAAATCACTCTTTCAAGAAAAAGTGAATACTTCAAAGAATAAATCAAGATCTGTAAAAAGAAGAAAAAAAACTCCTTTTTTGGGAAAAACCTAATACATTACAGAAAATTTCATTCAAGTCAGTAAAAGCTAAGTTGCTCGGACTCGGGTGCGGGTGTCCGATAAGGGTGCGGATCTGGAGGTTAGATCCTTCATGATCTAAATTTAAAGATTTGGGGGTACGGATACAGGTGCGGGGATTCGGCTAAAAATAATTCAATTATTTAAAAATAGAGTTATAAAAATATGTCTAAATTATGAGACATTATGTAGAAAACTTACAAGGTATTCCGAGAAGGAGAAAATATTGAACAAGAGTAGAATTTTAGAAGGAGATAAAAGGAAAAGGACTGACACAGAAATTTATATATACAAGGTATTCCATTTTCTTCCATATCACCCTAGCTTTTGATATGTTTTCAAAAATCATTGTATCTGTCCCAAATTTCTCCGTTGATTTTGGTCAAAGTACCCAAAATCGGTTGACCAGATCCGACACGGATCCCACACCCATACCCACCCCCATGTCGTGTCGACACAGGTGCGGCACTGAAAGTGAAGAGTCCGAGCAACTTAGAGTAAAAGTAATGAATAGCAAGAACGGAAGACAACTTCATTAAGTTTATTTTGAACACAACAGTTACAGGGGTTGTATCAAACCCAACTAGCAAATTACAAGGGCATTTTAGAATTGCAATTAAAGAAAAAAATTAAACAGAAATCCTCATTAGAGGCCAATAAGAAACGATCACAGAGATTTCATCTTAGGGACATTGTGCATGAGCATGACCAAAATCATTCAACCAACCCAAGAGATTTCACCTTAGGGACATGGTTAAGAAATGAAAGAAGAGTAAAACAAGGGGTTAAATAAATTCATAAGAAACATGAGATGGAGAAAAATTTCAGAGGAACCAGCGGAAGAAATGAAAAAGAAAGGTGGAAAAATAAATAAGAAAAGTGAAAAAAGGAGGAAGAAAGCCTACAATATAAAGAAAATAAGAAGAAAAAAAATTTAAAAGGGTTAGGCTAATTAGTCATTACACACGGTCAGGTGGGGCCATTTTGACGTCTTTATTCACCAGTCATGTGCCCTTTGCAAGTTATTTCACACATTATGCCATATAGTTAATGAGGGATTTTTAATATAAAGATTTAGTTTTGGGAGGTTTTGGGGACACCGAATAGTTAAATAGGAAACTAACAAAAGTTAGATAGTTTAAGAGAATTTTAGGGTATCAACTCTTTAATGACATCTTTCTATATTTAATAACAATTCAACTTTAAGCATCCCATTTTACCGTTAATGTGATGATTTATAGCCACTGAAATTGTTTTAGACAAAAAGTTTCAAAAGTCTTTCTTTCATTCTTAATTGTGTTCAGTCAAATACTATCACATAAATTCGGATTGAAGGAGTAATATGTATTCTCTAGCTAAGTTGTTCGGACTCTTCACTTTCAGTGCTGCACCCGTCTTGACATGACGTGAGTGTAGGTGTGGAATCTGTACCGGATCTGGTCAACCGATTTTGGGTACTTTGACCAAAATCGACAGAGAAATTCGGAACAGATACATTGATTTTCACAATCAAATTGAAGAAAACAAAATACCTTGTATATAGAAATTTTTATGTCAGTCCTTTTCCTTTTATCTCCTCTGATTCTCCTCTTGATCAATATTTTTCCTTCTTAGAATACCTTTTAAGTTTTTCACATATTGTCTCATAATTTAGATATATCTTTACTCCGCTTCCTATGGATTGTTTTATAGCGGTACGATTACTATGCTTGCTCCGAATGGAAGAGAGACGGCTTTCCTTTCGAATGTTGCAAAGGCACAAACGGAACACTTTAGTCAGCGGAAGAAGTCACTCTCAATCCGATCTAGCAAGAAATGCTTTACCGGTAAAGCGAGAGACAGTCGATCTTTTCTTAGGGTTCCAAGTAATTCAACTTGTGCCAAGAAAAATATCCGGTTGTAGAGCGAGGCAGCAGAGGGGAGTTGGCACAATATGTAATCCCTAGGGTATCGGTGTCGGAGAAGGGGATCACTCAGTGTTGCTACAGGCACTCATTAGTTCGGATTGGGTAGCGTGAAGGAGATAATAGAAGGACCCGCCGAAAGTAGTTCCGTCTTTCCAGGTCTTCCGGAGTCAAAATTTCCTCATCCAATAGCATTCTTAGTTAGTACCATTCAACTAAGCCTGTTTTTGCCGAGTGACGCGGCTAGGCTACATGCTTAGCCTAGTATTCCCGGATTGGTATTGGATAAGAAAGATTTTGCTTTCTTCAGTGAGGGGAGGGCTACTCTATTTTTATATATTTGAATTATTTTTAGCCGAATCCATGCACATGTATCCTTATTTGGATCTGTGCCCCCAAATCTTAAAATTTAATCAAGAAGGATCCGAACGTTAGATCCGCACCAGAGTCCAAGCACCTTAGTTCTCTGGAGAACGTAAAGTGTCATATGTTTATCTTTTGGTTTTCAAAGAATATATTAAAGAATTATGATGAAAATAGTAAACGTAGGTCTTGTATTACTATTGCTTGTGTTATACAAAATGTATTAATACTTTCAGGAAAAGTGAACATTGTTTTGAGTTTGACAGTGAAGGCATGGTGGACAGTGTATTTAGGATTGAGTATTAATCAAGAGTCTTTCTGAATGTTATCCGGTAATATGAGTTAAAAAGTTTTACAAGGAGACTTTGGACACATTACAGGCTAGCCTCGATATCTGTTATCTAACCTTCCCCTTTTTTTGGATAAGTGAAACACTTATTACCCATAGTGAAAAGTGTACAACGCCCAGAAAAGAAATCCAATACCCAAAGAAGAAACTCCTTCCAAGTATGAAGTCCAAGGCCCTCGAGATATTTTCTTGAGAAATCATGTTAAAAACAATATACATTGATCCTCCTCATGGGTTTTGTTTTATGCTTTACGCCATTCTACATCAAGCTCCCACTTTAGATGTGTTTGTTTCTCCTACCAGCTACATTTCCACTCTCAATTGATTCAAACAGCTTACCTCCTATTCATGAACTCCAACTTTCACCTTTATTAATTTCTATAGAATGGATCAACTCCTCTTAAGTTACAAGTGCTACACCAATTTCTTCTATTCCACATGCACCTCCAGATGAATGTAACTTTCCCTTCTAAATTCGCTAATACCGCAGAGAAATTTTAATTCTCTGTATTTTCTTTTCGTTATATTTAATACAGTAAATATGAGCTAGATAAACAAGGATCAAGATTGCACCAAGTCCAAAGATGCCCTTGAGAATACTAGGTGCACAGATGATGAAGGTATAGACTGAACGCTAAAATTGACGAAGAAAGCACATATGATTTCATCTTCATGGATGGCATTATTTAAACACTCTTTAATTAACAACTAGATATGTCATTAATTCTTACACAATACTATTATTCAGATATCGAGTACATTATTATATGAATTACCTTTTCCTCCTCTCGTCTGCGTTCTTTTTCCTTTGCCTTCTCCTGCAACCATGCAACATATTCCTCAAAGACTGCCCTTGAGATTGTCTCTTCACCAATAGCTCTGAAAGAAGAGAAATTAACAAAAGGTATTATGATCAATATAGCTGAAACCAAAAACGGAGTACTGCAAAAAAGAGCACCCATATAAAGCAACTAAGATGGGGGAAAAGAAGTCACCTGAACTCTGAGCTGTCCTCCACAAGTTCTTTGCACTCCTCCCAACTAGAGGAAGCAGTTATTTCCTATAAGGTCCCAGATCACAAAGTGAGCAACAAATACAAGGGTGAAGTTGGAATATAAGATGTAAATCCTTGCCAAGAGATTCCACATGCCTTAATGGTACTAAGCTTATCAGTGAAATCTTTTGCAAGCCTTTGACGCTTTTTACTTTCTTTTTCTTCCTTCTCCTTTGCTCTCTCAATTATATCCTCAAAAATGAGCTGCAATCAAGCAACAAAGATATTTGGCAAACAGCATAACATCAGCAAATTCCTTCACTTTGTAAACATACACACACTAATATATTACCAGGACGACCATACAGAGGGAAATTAAACAGACCTCATCCTTTATGGAAAAAATTAAATTAGTCAACTGAGGGAAATTCACAGGCATATGATCTATTAAATAGTCTGCCCCGACATAAAGAAGCTATTCCTTTATAGTTATTTAATAGTTGAAGCAGCTGGAACAAGTGGCTGTATATTCTGGTCACTATGTGACTGTTAAGACATCATACAGACTCTACACCAGAAACGCACTACAGATGGGAATAGCATTCAGTTTCCCGCAAGTAACTAAATAGATCTGCGACTTTAAGACAGAGACATTTGATAAGCATAATCCCCAGATAAAATTTACTAGGCAGCTTTATACATGTTCAGGATATCCCAAACAAGCAGACTAGGTATTAAGCCCGTGAAATCAGAAATGTCCTTGTTGCCCCTTATTCATGATTGCGCCAAGTCCCATCCTCATTTGTCTCCCTTCCTCTTTCATCTCTCTCTCTCCCCTACAGAACCCACCATCTTTGCACGAACAAACACACCAAACACAAGATAATGAACTTCAATCCATTCTTAATCCCCTAGTTAGATCCAGTAGAGAGAATTGCGGATTTCAAACCTTATTGTGTCCTGCTTCCAATAATAGAAGACTAATATATCAATCAATAATAGATAAGCAATTGCTAGTGAGGCATTATAAATGACCAGTTAAATCTTTTACCCTTCTGGACTCGTGAATTGAACATCCCCCCAGCTTACGCAGTGAAGGTAATAACTGTTGCCTTTCAGGCATAGTGCGGGAGGCACTCAGTTGAAAATTTAGAATAAGGAAGCAATGTCGAAGAGCCTGAGATGTTGCCTCACTTGTACACGTGTGGTCCTTGGAATGAAAGAATAGGAGAGTTTTTGATGGGATAGAGATCGCCTATGTATATTTGACTAATAGCCTCTCATTTCTAGTTTTTTTTTCCGTGCACTCATGAGGCTCCAGTGTGTATAGAAGATAGGGTGTCATTCGTCGAGAATCATATTATGTTGTAGATTCTTTACCTTTTGGTTTTCATTGTTAATAAAATTATTTACATTATTATAAAAAGTAACTTGAGTTTCGCAAAAGGCTTAAAAAATGTGGTATCTGATGGCATTACGAGTAGTGTGGGGGGTGGAAGGTGGGTGAAATATGACCTAGTTCCTGCTCATGGAAATACTGGGAATTCTACTTCAATGGGATGACCGAAAACTGGAAGTAATGGAGATAAAGAAAGGAGAATTCATTGTGGATACTCGGTTAAGAAACCATGGGGACAGGGTGGAGGGGGGTTTTGGGAGTGTACATGAACCAATGGGGAAGGGGTCTAAGGTGAGTTTTGGGGGAGAAGATGGCAGATACTTTGATGGAGTAGGAGATCCCATAGGTGATAGCATGGCCAACTTCAATACTATTTGGTGCCACCAGAAGAGATAGGGATGTAGGACAGTGTCAAGGACCATGGAGGAGTTCTCGAATTTATTGATAACCATCTTCTTATTGGCCTTCCAATATTAGGAGCTATATTCACTTGGGCCAAGGCAGAAGATTCAACATCAAGATCAAGACTCATACATCTTGTGTCCACCAACTGGACCAATAAGTTATGTGGAGGGAGTATCTGCATAAGTTATGTGAGAATCTATGTATTCTTGGTGCAGGATAAAATTTTACTAAGTAATACAGGGATTAAAAGAGCTAAAATGACCAAAATACTCCTTATTTAGTTATTTATTAACTAACTTTTTTAAAAAGCAAGCAAAACATATGTTTTAATCCCTGCATTATAATTCATGTGCTATTAATCCTTGTATTACAATCCCCACATTATTAATCCTTATATTACAATCTTTGTATTACTATTTTTTTTTATAACCGTGGTGTCCGGGCCAGCTTGCGCGCACCTTGACTAATTCCACAGGATACCTGCCACCTCCCACCAGCAACAGGTACCAGGTAACTCTATCCACCAAGGTTTGGATAAATGGGAAAAAATCACCTAGTATTTGTCTCCGCTGGGATTTGAACCTGAGACCTCATGGTTCTCACCCACTTCATTGACCACTAGGCCACACCCTTGGGTGCTACAATCTCTGTATTACTAGTCCCCACATTATAATTTCTCCATTATTAATCCCTCCATAACTTGTCTTTAAACCAAACAACTCCTTAGGGTAGAGAAAGGGAATAGGGCCAATCTTTTAGGCACAGGTAGTGTGGGGATGATGCATTGAAATTCACAATTCCTAACAACTATAGAATTCCTGCCACAATGAGATGACAGTCCAACAGGCTCGGATGCTGCGTAAAGGGGAAAATCACTAGGACTACCTTTAAGGTTGGAAGGTTGTGGATTTTCAAAGTTTAGTTGAACTGCTCTACATACAACGTAGGAACGCATATTCCATGTTACGGACAGAAAATAGAAACTAGTTTGGGCTCCTGCAAAATATATGATAATCCCACATATCATAATATAAAAACTAAAACAGAATACTTGCGAAGCAGTCAAGTTCCAAGTTTAACACCAAATTAAATCATTTGAAAGTGCCTTGCCCACAACCAAAAACTAAGGACCTCAAAATCTCTATCTCCACAAACAAACAGCAAATGTACGTCCTATTAAACTATCCTGAACATAACACGTTTTGAATGATAAATTAGAAAAGGGGATTGCCTTCAGTTCATTAGGCTACGAAAATAAGCATGCAAAAAACGTCCACTTCCTTTTAGGTTTGGGGGCACACAAATTAATACCTGTAGATTAACATCATGAATGGATGGGGAACCAATTCCTTCCAAAATAGCAGCTTTAAAGTCTTCGAATGTCCATGTTGACGAGATCGTGATCTGAAAATAGTGAAAGCAAAAAGACGTAAAATCATACACCAGCAGCTATTTGTGAGGAAAAGCAAATAACAGTACACACCCCACCTTTTCTGACTTAACTACATCTTTTACTCGAATCTTGTCTTCATGGTACTATTACATGAGCAAAACACAAAGTTAGTGGAAAGAGCATGACTATCACACTTCAAATTAAAGCGCAAAAAAAATACTTCCAAGAAACAAATCGCATATATGCAAGACCCAACTCAGAAGACACAGTGCTCAATGCAACATATGAGGTAACTATTTCTCACCACACGTGTGATGTGTTCACCCAATATCAAGTGACGCAACAAACTGCCGAAGCAACAATTAGACTTCTATTTTTTCATACGACAGACAGTGGTCTCTGACATCTAATGCATCCAGCAACAGCATTTAAGAAAGAACGAAATCATTTATTTTTTTTTAGAAGGAAGAACAAAGTCATTAATTACCGGTTAATAATTAAAAAATGCTATGTAACCTATCAATCATAAAAGAAGGCAAATTAAAAAATGCTATGTAACCTATCAATCATAAAAGAAGGCAAATAGCGGGACTACAGCATATTGGGACCTGTTTTTCCAACTCTTCAACGACATCTTCAAACAAATCCTTTGGTGTCGAACCAGAAGTGTTTGATGCAACAGCCTGATAAGCCACATACTCCTTAACCTACATTTCCACACAACCACAAGTCAACGGTCGAGAAAGGTGGAATTAACAAGAAGCATAATGAAATGATATGGTATTTGAGAATACATTTTCTTAAAATAAAGAGCCTATTTTTATCGTTTTTTAAAGTTAGCAAAGTCGAATACCATCTGACAATAATCACGCCAAGATGTTTTCGCAGTAAGCGTGCCTGCAGCGATTTGCTCCTCCATCATCTTTCGAAATGCATCCCGGTTCTTACGCTCCGTGCGCCTCAGTTGTTCCTTAAATTTGATAAAAAAACACACTTAAACAAGTTGATCACCTAGAAAGAAACATCAAAGAGGAGTTTTGTCTCCCGCAGCACCCCATGATAAATAAAAAAAGGAGGCCTCAGAAAGCACCTTTTGCAATTTTCTCTGTTCTTCGTCCTCCTTCTCCAGGTCACGGATATATTCCTTCAGAGAACAAAAATATCAGGATAATCTACTAGTAAAAATGGTATTTTTTTTCTTTTAAAAAGGACAAGAAGATAGAGAGTGGAAACCTCAACAGAAACTTTACGGCATAAATTGGTTGAACTTTAAAAGAAACGTGTACATTCAAAGTCAATTGTGTGGATTATCCTTTACAAATTTGAATAAATTATCCCTGTTTCTCTTAATACACTCCGCATTCCATTCCAGTAACTTCCCCGAATATTGTTTAGAAATTTCAAAAAGTTAACTTCTTTCTGACTAGACTTTGCACTCCATTCCAGTAACTTGCCTGCATAAAAAATTTACCTGGAAAATATCTAAACGATCAATTTTTTCAAGGCGCGAACATCTTTCATCATCTTCCAGAAGATCTTGGACTTTGCGCCACTGGGTATCTACCTGTGGCTCCAATGCAACCAAGTAAGAACGAACTCCTAGGAAATAAAAGGGACAAAAGGGAGAAAGTGATAGAAAGATACAACTACCAGATCTACTTGGGGGAGCGGGGTGAAGAAAGGCTTTAAAAGTACTCCCTCCGTTTCAATTTGGATGAGATAGTTTGACTCGGCACGGAGTATAAGAAAAAAAAAAAGCAGACTTTTGAAACTTGTGGTCTTAAAAGCTTAAGGGGTAAAAGAATGTACGAAAAGTGGGGGATAAAAATAATTTTATGATATTCATATCTTGAATTAATTAATAAATAAAAGATAAATAAATAACACTCACGAAAATTATTGATAAATTTAGACAATTGATGAATTTTGAACAGTATAACATATGTTTAAAAATATATAAATAAATCAAAACAAACATTGTATAAAGTAACAATACGATACGATATAATAGGTAACAACCATCCAAACAAGTTGTTAGTAAAAAGTCACATTAGTAAATGTATAGTACTAAGAACTTGCTAATTTAATAAAGAATAAACAAGGAATAAACAATTTATTTGATTATTATATGATGTGTATCCTTTGATTTTGTATAGATTTTGTTATATTTCTGTACACTACATTAAATAATAAAATAATAACTACTAACATTTATTCAAATAATATGATATATTAGATCATAATTTTATAAGATTAATATTCTGTCAAATTATTCGCGCATCGTGTGGGTTCTAACACTAGTTAAGGATAAAATGGGTAAAATGAAGAGTTTAAAGTTAAATTATTTTCAATTGTAAAAATGTGTCATTCTTTTTGGAACGGACTAATAAGAAAAGTGTGTCATTTAAATTGAAACAGAGGGCGTAACAAATACCTTGATAAAGCCACAAGTCTCCAAAAATTGTCTGTACTCCAATCTATTATGTCGATACTCCTCTTGAGCCTTTGCCCTCTCCTGGAATAACATATCAAGTAAGGACAAAAGATAGAACTGCGCTCATGAAACACGGTGCTACTTGGTAGGATTTAGATGAATACAAAAGAATGAGCATTCTCAATAAGAGAGCTCGGATAGAATCGGTATATCACCGATTCGATCCGAGCTCTTGGAATTGGAATAAATGGCGTCAACCCATCGAGTTTATCGCTTTTCTAATTTCTTCTCTAGCCAAGTGTGAAAGATTACCTTTTGATTTACCAGAAGCGTCTTTTGTCGAAATGGAATGGCTTTTCTTTTCCTTTTTTTATTTATTATTTATCGTGAATAGGGAATCATAACACATAGTACGTCCGATCAGCGTATTTTTTTTGTTTTACCCCTCGTAACTCTTCCTCAGCCAAGCTTGGGCGCATTTAACCAAACCACAAATTTTTGATAAGAAATACACAGGGTTTTTCTCTTTCCGTTGCTTATTTTTTATTCGCTTATTTAGCAACAATACAGTTGTCAACTTGAACAGATTTTATGTGATTCATGTCTTGTTTCAAAAATCTGGGCGATGCATATTGTGTGCATTTACAAAAGTGAGAATTGCAACAGCTTACCTTTTTCTGAAGATCCACCAAGTAGTTCCTGAAGAGATCTTCACGATCAGCCTCTCGTTCAACGGCCTTGAACCGTTCATCATCCTCAAACATGGTTACTGCCTTACTGGTTATTACAATATCACAGGAGATGGTTAAAGGGGGGGAAAGCTGCTTCCCTTACTTCAGTTAGCACGTATAAATTGAAGAGGAGCTTCTGTCACCTACCTCCATCTAGTAGAAGAAATGAGTTCCTTGGACTCCTGAGACAGTTAAAGTAAAACCAGGTTAAAACTCTATCACATAGTTATAGACAATAAATGATGTCTGACATGTCACGATAGATGCACAAGTGATAACAAATTCTTGGGGTAACTTTTCTTCTTTATAGCAAAATTATCACTTAATTAAGATTCTTTAGAGCAAAGGAATTATAGCGAGTTTTAAGAAATTGCTACTAACATGCTTCAATTAATTGATAAACTATGGCCTTAAGTTACGATTAGCTACATAAATCCTCTATATCCTTCCGTTCTATTGAGGCCCATTTCATTCCAATACTATACAGACCTCTCTATAACAGCATCCCTATATAACAACACTTCTCTATAAAAGCCAAGCTTTTTCGGAACCAATTTTTATGTTATGTTATAATATATGTTCTCTATAACAGCACTTCGCTATAACATCCAAAAGTATTCGGAACAAACGAGGCTGTTATAGAGAGGTTTGACTGTATAATCAATAATTATATGTAGGATATAAAATGGGATTCAACTTTTTTTGTTAATAAGGTAAAATGGGACTCAGCCATTAGAAACTTTATCTTGAGAGCAAGCATAAGATGAAGGATTATTTTACAGGCAGTACGGTCCGAAGAAACCTTTTAAGTATTCTGTGTACATGTTTACTAACAATAAAAGTAGAGGTAAGAGCAGAACCGGCCATGAAAACCATATCAGGACCTTTAAGGAGAACTTTTTACCTCTAACATCTTTGTGAATTCTTCTTTTGCCTTTCTTTGTCTATGGCGCCTCTCCTCAGCCTCCTGTTTCTTCCTTTGCATCAAGTACTGTTGGGCAGTAGATCAACACTCAAAAACCGATTGGTAATACCTTTCAATTTTTACACTCCAGATTGACAATATCATGATTGATATGTCATACATCACATCCCAACACATGAAACAGCAGTAGCAAAACTTCTACCGGGGGAGGGAAGAGGACAGTTTAACAACTATAAAACCCTGTGGTTACCTCATTGAATGCCTGTTTCCGCTCACCAAGAGTTTTCAGAGCGCCATATCGCTTATCGTTGATTATTACTCGCATTGTCTGGTATAATAGTTCACTATCAGTCTCACGTGTTTATAAATAGATTCTAAACTAAAATAGCATGTCCGACTAACCTGCTCCCATGTCCAATCAGATTCAACATTAGCAAACTCTAGCAGCGCTTTGAACGCATTTTTAGCCTCCTAAAAGATATAAAATAAGTAATAGTGGAATATTAAGCACAAAGCAAAAAAATAATTAGAGAAACACATACTATCACTTTACCTGCTTGGTACTCCTAAAAATTTCATTTTACCTGTTTGGTCGCATATAGAAAAGGTTCTTCTTCTGTTGTTTTCTCCTCTGCAGGTACCACATTAACCTTCCCAGCAACTGCCATGCCCTTCTTTGCCTCCTATAAGTCACGTTTTAAACAATAAATTTAACAAGACAGAAATAATTTATTTCAATCTATTATGCACAAGAATTCCACAATTGGACAGAGAGGAGGAGCATTTCCAAGGTATGACAGAGCTCATGTAAAAGAGGTGGGAGCATATTCTCTGCCCCTGCTGGCAGCGGCAGGTGGGGAAGAAAGGGCAAGTCCTTTTGAAACGGATTTGCCAGCACAATCGAATTTCAATTAGAGCTGCTGAAGGACTCGGCCATACCTCAATATCCTGAATGGAAGCTCCACTTAAAGAACTAGCAACTTGAGGAGATAAATTTTCAAAGCCACTCCTAGAAATTATTGAAGAGTCATCTTGAAATGTCAGACATAAAGGCATGACAGACAAAGTGAAGCCACTGTTAGAAAATGAAAGGGGTCCATACATTTGTTTTTGACTGGCATTAGCCAGAGTAGCAGATCCTGTACTCCCTGAAACAGCAGGTGAAGAGACACCAGATGAACTTGGCATCGCAGGGGTCACAGCCGGAATGGCTGATGATCCAGAAACCACCAGAGGAGAAGCATGATCAGAAACAGCAGATGTAACTGGAACAGGGCTTGAAGCTACTCCAGAAACCGTTGAAGAAGGGGTGGAGCTAGCCGGGGTGACAGCAGATGGTTGTTCTGTTGAAGTTACAGCTGCAGTGACTTGCACACCAGAAATTGTGCTTGCTCCGGTCTGAACTACTTGATCAGCAGATATTTCCGCCAGTTCACGAGCCAACTGATGGTACATGCTGATGAATTAGTTCCATAACAAATAGAGAAAAAACAGAAGTATCCGATAAAGGAAATATATCCTTCACGAACCTTTAGTTCCTCAGGTATTGTCCACTTAGACTGCTTTGTTTCTTTGTTGTAGTAATACCTGAAAGATCCCAATAATACATAATCATTAAAACAGAATCTATTTATATATAATAGAAGAGACAAGAGTGGGTTGCTCTAGTGGTGAGCACCCTCCACTTCCAACCAAGAGGTTGTGAGTTCGAGTCACCCCAAGAGCAAGGTGGGGAGTTCTTGGAGGGAGGGAGCCGAGGGTCTATCGGAAACAGCCTCTCTACCCCAGGGTAGGGGTAAGGTCTGCGTACACACTACCCTCCCCAGACCCCACTAGTGGGATTATACTGGGTTGTTGTTGTAGGCAAAGAAATGTTATGATGACAAGTGGGATAACATTAAATTGACACATGTAAATTTTTTGGACAATTCTCCAACTTTGTTGGATTTACAAATTTATTTTTAAAAATTGTAAAGGACACTTTTTTTTCAGTTCAAAAAGAATTTTTAATTTTTTGAAAAAAATAACTGATATTTTTAAATTTTATCTGCTGGTAGTTTTAAATTTTATTTATGGGCAGTTCTTTTCTTTGAATGTGAACCAAAAACATAAAAGAAGACTTAGAAACCGCCAACTACTCCCACTTCCTCCATTCCCCCTCCTCACGGTCAGTTTTAAAACTAACTGAATTTCTCCTCTTGCATATTAGATTAAAAAAACGTACAGTTCCCTTTTTACTCTCATCGCAAAATTTGCCGGGGAAAATTGCACCCCAAAATCATTCTCTGTGATTTTTCATTGTTCAATTAGTATGTCATAATGCAGAAGTCAGAGATGGCCGATCAGTAAATTGCTAAGCGTCTGAATCATTCTGCAATTATGCATCTCAGGTGCAATACTCCCTTTTGTTTTTCACTTTTTTTTTAAATGTATATATTCTTGATCATCTACATGTTTTTTAACTCAAAGTAGGAATTGGACAGTGAGAATGAACTTTGAATCATGTGGTGACAAAATTATGCAAGGACGATTTACTTTCATTTACATATTAAAGTAAAAGATACTAATAAGTCATAACACTATCATGGGACAATAAGCTAAAAGTTTTTTTTTTTCTGATGTCAAACTTAATTATGTAGCCAACTTTGAAGTCGAACAATAACGAGTCTAAGGTTGTTGAAGCCTTCGACAATTTTAATCGGCATAGCATTGCAAGTGTAATTGGCGCTATAAAGCAAGGGTGCTCAATCATTTTGACAAAACATTCTATGGAAGAAGTTAATATTACTAGATTTATAACATATAATAATAGAACTTCTTTGTTTAACCTTTGAACCTTTGAAGAATAATATAATAATATTTGTATTGTAGATAAACCCTAAATGAAAAAAATTAAAATATTGTAGAACAAAAACTAATGTATAAAGAGGAGAATAGATATAATGTGATTCTATCCACATTTTAAATGTATTTGATATAATTAAGTGAACAAATAATACTCAAAAATATTATTGATAATTTAAATAAAAAGGGCAGCCCGGTGCACTAAACTCCCGCTATGCGCGGGGTCCAGGGAAGGGCCGGACCACAAGGGTCTGTCGTACGCAGCCTTACCATGCATTTCTGCAAGAGGCTGTTTCCACGGCTCGAACCCGCGACCTCCTTGTCACATGGCAGCAACTTTACCAGTTACGCCAAGGCTCCCCTTCATTATTGATAAGTTAAATATCGAAATAATTATGAGAAAGGCATACAAGATAAAGTGAAGTTAAATTTCAAAAGTAATACAAAATTATATTTGTTAAATTATATTAAACTGGTAATTTACTAAAAATTCAGATGAAAATTTAATAATATTAAGTAATGGATAATACGATTAGATAAGCAAGAAACAAAAAAATATAATTTTTTGGAAAAATATAAAAATATAAGACTTATAATTATTAGAATTATGATGAGAAAAGTCGTACCTATACACATAACTAAAATTATAATAAACAAGTAGTCATAAAGAAAGAATGAAAAAAAATCAAGTGATAGGGTAAACATGTATATACTTATTAAATTTCTCATATAGGAAATTTTAGTTAATAAATAAAAATTATAATTTCATAATGAAATATACAAAAATATAAAGATATTATTAGTATATTTATACATAAGATAAGTATATTATATATATAACACAAAATAATAATTATTTAAAATATTAGTAGAAAGACATGTAGTAGTTTTAAGACAAAATTAGTTAGCCTAACAAATATTAATTTGGTTACTCTATTTGAATTTAAATTAAAATAATTAAATATCTATATATTTTTAAGGAAACTATTATTAAAAAAGAAGGAAAAGATGTAAATAAATAAATTGTATAGTATTAAGTACTTGCTAATTTAATTTAAAAAAATAAGGAACAAATAATTTATTATATAGTACAAAGTACTTGCTAATTTAATAAAGAATAAATAAGGAACATATAATTAATTTGATTACTATATAATGTGTAAACAGAAGTATCCGATAAAGGAAATATATCCTTCACGAACCTTTAGTTCCTCAGGTATTGTCCACTTAGACTGCTTTGTTTCTTTGTTGTAGTAATACCTGAAGATCCCAACAATACATAATCATTAAAACAGAATTGAAAAGCATATCACAGCAGCCAAGAAGAACCAAAATGCTTGTACTGGTAAATCTTACTTTCGACCATCTGCAGTTGTGAATTCTTTCCATACCGTCGACGCATCAGCTCTCTGTTAAAGCACAAAACATATGCACAGTTTAAATGTACATCTCAAACTAAAAGGGCAATAATGAACATCTGAATAGCATTAAAAGTCTCCCAACGTTCTTGTTCCAGGCACTAATGAACGAATAAACATGAGCAAGCCCAGTACTAATGAACTTAAAATTCAATTAGCAATAGGCAAGGCAGCCCTATATGATAGTGTAAACAATGACATAAAAAAGGTAGTTGTCATAGGCATATAAATTTACGTGATAATTAGTGAGGTAAATGCTACCAGGTGTGATATCACAATCTGCCAAATGCATGCAGCTTTTAAATACCTTGCCACAAATTTTGAATGATTCATCAGGAAAAGAATCAAATGAACTTGGTCTAACAACATAAAAGATACCCAAATATCTCACCAACGACAACTCTCTGTCGAACCTTTTTATCAAGAAACAAATTAAAAAAAACTTCTGTAACAATTATTTAGAGGAATATATTTACTAGTTGCAGAAAGAGGACATTTTGAGCAGAGGAAAGAAAGGGCACAAATTCAAAAAAATTGGATGAAATAAGCAAAAGAACTGTACTGTCAATGGAGAAATGACAAATCCAAAGAAGCAGCCAACTTTGAAACTCAATTGAAGAAAACTGCTGGGGTGCTTAAAGTACAACTGTAGCACGTAATGTTAAAACAGCAACATCATCTGGCAAAAACAAATCACCATCTAATTCCAAGCTGGTTGGTTCAGCTACAACTCTAGCACTTTATGTTAATCGCACCTTTTTTTAACATGAATTCAACCATTAATTGTACTTTTCAGTTGTGGCAATCAGTTTAGTATCAATCAAAAGATGATACTTCTTATCAAGTAGAAAAGGGTGTTTTAACCATTAAATGAAAGCCATACACCCGTAAAGATAGATGAAAGAAACACAAGGAAATTATTGCAAAATATTCCAAGACAAAAGCACGTTCACTCCATGTAAAATTATATGTTTACTAGAGGATATGAGAACAGTAGTTCTACCTGTCAACTAGAAAGGTCATAAACATCAAGAGAAGATGTGAAATCACAAAGAACTGAAATAAACTGGCTCATTGAAGGGAAACCTTGTGTAACTGGTAAAGTTGTTGCCATGTGACTAGGAGGTCACGGGTTCAAGCCGTGGAAACAGCCTCTTGCAGAAATGTAGGGTAAGGTTGCGTACAATAGACCCTTGCGGTCCGGCCCTTCCCCGAACCCCACACATAGCTGGAGCTTAGTGCACCGGATTGGCCTTTTTTTATGAATGGTAATAATCAACAATGATCAGATTTCAGATCAAGAAGTAAAGGTTAATGAAGTACTTACGCATCTGAACCAACTTCGACAAAAAAAATCATGATCAAACTAAATTGTTCCCAGCTTACAGATCTGACAAATTCTATCTCGGATGAATTTGTTAGGTAAGGAAAGTTTTCCACATACGGAGAGGAAAGCACTAGGAAAAAAATCTAATATACACAACTAAAATCTCTGTCAGCATCTCTCGCTCCTTCTTCCCCCTTGTCACCCCCCCCCCCCCCCGGGCCGTCTCTCTCCCCTGTGCCTTCTTAATTATCCTCAATTGGATGGCAACCTTAACACACTTTTTAGAGAGGTAAAGGTGTGCATCAAAATCTCCTCCAAATTGGAAGAGACAGTAGAGAGAAAATTTAGAGGATTAGATACCAAAAGAAGAGCAAGGTAACACATGGAGAGACAGGCATTGGAGACCAAAGAGAGGCTCACATAGCAGCAATCTTCACTTTCCTAGTGCTTTTAAGTCAATCAAGCAAGCAGGGGTGTTCACAAAAGTGGCAATACCACTCGTGAAGAAAATGGCTGGATGAGGAGAACCAACAACCAGGTTGGCAAATTGAAGTAAAATAGTACTTGAAAGAGAAGCCAATTACCTAATTAAGTCCATTAATATGAATGGAGACAAATAAATCTCCTGAGGGACATAAGTCAGGAAGATAAAGGAATTAGGGATGTCCAAAGTGTATTTTTGGATCTGATCAGGAAAATGGAAAGAAGTTCATGACAATTATCAAAATATTGAAAAGGAGCCAAGAAAGGACAAAGGACAACCAAATTCAGAGAATTGAGGTTAAGACACAAGAAAGGGTACAAAATTAGAAGGAATCCATAACGGAAGATTCTACAAAAAGAAATTTACATAGTTAACCTTGAATTGTGTAACAGATACCAGAAGGGTTTATAGAGGTCCTGTTTGCTCAACCCATTGCCTCAAAATTTTGGGTTGGATGCTTAACTTCTTTCAGTTAATAAGATGGCTCAACGGAAGGGTGACAATAGTAAACAATGTATTAGATGGAACACATTAAAACCTGCTCAGGATTCACTGGACAGCTTACCCTAACCCCGGAATGGATCTAAGAAGTTAGCATAGGGTTAGGATGAGAAAAGGACTGAGTATTAGGGTGAAATATAGCGGAAGGCCTAGAGCACCATTCCAATGTGCATTTTCTGGAGAATATGGCTTGAGAGGAACCACAGATGCTTTGAATGGAAAGCAATCCATTTTTCCTTTTTCTGAAAGCTAGATCTGTTAATGCTTTGTTATTTTGGAGTGGATCTCAAACAGTAAATGAGTTGACATAACATTGACCTTATCAAAAAATGGCATATCATACTGAACATCCTAGAATATTTCCATCTTTAGAGGAGAAGAGTCCAACAACACTTCTGTACATGAATGCACCTTCTTGGTGCCTAATAAGAAGAGAAACTTTTGCTTATTTTACAAGAAAAAAGGAAAAATGAACTTAAATCTGTCCAAATGATATCAAAGATCCTAAATTCAAGTCTCACTGTCACCCATTACCAAAAAGTACACCCCTGTTCCTGGCTCAACAGAAACAGACCACCCAAAAGTGAGGGCTTGTTAAGACAGTAATTAATTAGTAGAAATGTATCCTCTCTAGCAACTTAAGCTTTGAGATAAGGCGAGTTACATAATTCAACATGGTATCAGAGCCAACATTTGGTAACATCATTATCACACTAGTAAGTTTACGTTGAAGTTCACGTGAGAAACCCAAAATCGTGTAACCGTGCGGGAGAGCGTTGATTAAATAGTTGTCTCACGTGATATGCATGAGGGCTTCCAAAGGATTTTATAAAGCTCTTACGTTGGTCCAGCCTCTGTTTTAGGGTTTTGGGTTGGATGCTTAAGTTCTTTCATAGAGATAGCTGCCTTATCTCCGCAGCAGAGTGATATCTCGAACCAAACCTTTTCATTTCGGAGCCTGGTCCTTTTACAGGGGTCAACAGTTGTTAAGCTAAGTCACATTTCACAAATTGGTTTTTCACTTGCCAGAAAGGGCAGAAGCATTCTGGTTATTACTTGAGGCTCATCTGCTGTGCTCCTCTTCACAAATTAAATTATCCAAACAAAAATAGATAAATCCAATCTATGACAACAGAAACTAGGAGAAGCTACTAAGAACAGGAGGGGAAAACAAACTTCTGCTGTGAAATTCCTCAATAAACATCAATGAATGTCAACAAGATAAGATAAAAGTCTGAGAATTTCCTGCTCAGTGAATACACAGAAATGGAGCTTCAGTTTTGACAGGAAATTTATAACAACCAACATGTATGACCAATTCCACATAATATCAAGTTAATAAATTGCAACATAAGATGGACTAACAAATTGTTGCCTGCCTTGAGAAAGTGAAAGCACCTTCACTTTGAGCACTAATCGCAGTTGTTTATATGCCCATGACTTGCCATGACATCTACAAACCAGTGGAAGAACATGCAAAGAAAAGTAGAATACACATAAAACGATTTTGAACTAGTTAACTTCTACAGCAGTTGTTAACATCCACAAAAAGGAAACAATATTGCAGATTTTGAGAAGCAAATGAAAAGCGCACTCTAATGAACTGTGCGTAAGACTTCAATAATCAAAGAAACAGCAATTAAGAGTACGACTAACCTCTAAAGTTGTCATCAGCTCCAAAGGCTTCTCCCAGCTTGATTGCTTTGTAATTTTATTGTAATAATATCTAAATAAGCCAACAAATTAATCAATCAGTCAACTATACATCTCAATCCCAAACTAAATAAGCCGGGAAGAAATGGAACCGTCGAAGAGCTATATCTTAGCACTGCAAGCAGCACAATTTGACTTCTGAGAGATGGTTAGGTAAAATGATTTAATTGATGAACGGCAAAGTCTTAAAAAAAGAATGCCAAAAATCCAACTCACCGTCTCCCATCAGCAGCTTCATACTCTTGCCAGTCAGACGCATTCTGCTGTGAAGCTGTGCCCGCCTAATCACAGTGCAATCGGTAAGGTAATAACAACAGGAAGACTAAAGCCAGTACAGATGTCAGCCACAGAGAGGGTCAAAGTTAAGTGCTTAGAAAGAGAATAGTTTAACTTCCAGTTATGGTATTGAAACTCCATTTGCAATTACAAGGTACAACAAACTTCGCAATGCATTAGAAAACCTTGCACAATCTTTTTTCATGGCAAACTACGTTATTTGAGATAATAAGATGAAACGATACATCCAACAACCATTACATTGCTCAATATCCAAGATACAGAAATGCTCTCCATGTTTGAGTAGACCCAGTGTTGTGAAGAGCGTGAAGCGAGGAAAGGCGACAAGCTCCTTTTCGCTTAAAGCGAGAAGCGAGAAGCGAAGAGCTCGCTTTTTTGAAGCGAAGCGGAATTTTTAAAAAAAAATAAAATAAATACTGCATAGACAACACAGGTAACTGTAAGCAAATGTTCAATACTTCAATGTAAAAACTAAAGAGTAGCATCAATTAAAGCACAAAATGAGCATCCTATTCTTCTACAAGATTAAATGAAACGAAAAAAATGGCAGCAAGTATACGGAAAAAATGGCAGTAACTGAAACGAAAAAAATTGGGCAGCATTTCGCTGCAATTTATCACTGAAATAGTGAAAGAAAAAGAAGAAGATGAAATGAAAGAGAAAAAGAACTGAAGGGAAAAAAAAATTGTCAGCACTTCGCTACTATTTTGGGACTGAAACAGTGAAAGGAGGAGGAGGATAGGAAGAAATCACATAACTGGGCTTGAACTTGATAAACTTTTTAAATTTTTAACGTTGGCAGCCCTTAATATGTAGAAGCGCTCGCTTCTATCGCTTTTACGCTTCTCGCTTTTTTTTGCAGAAGCGCTCGCTTTATTCAACCTGCTACGCTTCACATCACAGAAGCGCCCGAGGTCTCGCTTCGCGCTTTAAACGCTGAAGCGAGCGTTTTTCACAACACTGAGTAGACCAAAATGACAAGACCTTTTTTTACCTCCACGCAAAGCAGTAAAAGAAAATTCTGAAAGTCTTAGTATGCTTATGCTGCTACTGGACCCTTTTTTCTAATGTTCTTAGTTTTCTACTACTCCCTCAGTTTCAATTTGTTTGTCCTAGTTTGACTTGGCACAAAGTTTAATAAAGATAAAAGACTTTTGAAACTTATGACCTTAAACATGCCATAACATTTGTGTGGTTGTAAAGCTTTTGAAACTTGTGGTCTTAAACTAGTCATAGCATTTGTACGGTATAAATGCTTCCAATTAAGGAAATATAAGAATGTGCCAATCTTTTTGGAACGTACTAATAAGAAAATAGTGCTAATCTTTTTGAAACGGACTAATAAGAAAATAGTGTCAATCTTTTTGTCACAACTTATCTTTTCATAAATTTACAATTTTGGCAGGTGCAGGATTTGTTGATCTGATTTCGTGGTTACCTAATTTTTTAGCCAATTTTAGCTGATGGGTTGTCAATTATTTATGCCCATTGTCTTCCAGATATGCGTTCTTTCATCATGAATCTAATGGACTCCTTATTTTGTCTGAACTCTAGACACGATAGTTTATTAGTAAGGAATATAACAAATATATGCTTCTTTCTAGGTTTAGCATTTTCGACTAATTGTGTATTTGGGATGCTCGAACATTTTAACCTTTTCTGCACTCAAAATTTTCCATCTTGGTTTATCTGCTTGTTTGCTTAATGTTTGTTTGTTTTTTCTTGTTGATTACCCCAAAAATAATTTAAGTGAGATTAACTTAAAAGTTTTTTCCAAACACAAAAGAATAGATAAAGCTTTGCAAAGAAATTATACAAAGCTAAAGATGGTCAAGGGTATAATAGTAACAAATATTTTTTACAAAAAATTACTACTCCCTCTGTTTCAATTTAGATGAGGTAGTTTGACTCGGCACGGAGTTTAAGAAAAAAGAAGAAGATTTTTAAAACTTGTGGTCTTAAAAGCTTAAGGGGTAAAAGCATTGTGGGGCCATGACATTTATGTGGTTATAAAAGTTTCTCATTATGGATAAAATGAAGAGTTTAAAGTTGAATTATTTCCTTTTTAGTCTGTTCCAAAATAAAGGACACATTTCTAAAAAAAATAATAATAAGAAATGTATCCTTTATTTTGGAACAGACTAAAAAGGAAAGTACTCATCTAATTTGAACGGAAGGAGTATATTTTAACTTATATGATGTGTACTATTTTTTAATACAACAAACCAAATATTCAAAAAGAAATAATCCCTACATAACAAATCCCTGCATAACCAATAATTACATAACTAATCCCTGCATAACTTATCTCTGAACCAAATGACCCCGTAGTGATCCTACAAGATATAAGGGGTTGATTGCTAAGTCGAATTACCTTACAATGACTAGACCTGACATTTATTTTCCTACGAATGTTATTCAATTTATGGATTCTCCTTGAAATAGTCATTGAGATGCAATAGTTTAAATTAAAATCAGCTTCAGGCAAAGAATTACTCTTTGAGCATCGAGCTATGAGTAGATCATTGAATATATGGACGATGATTGGGGGAATCACCTTCTAATAGATGTTCTGCTTCTAGATATTGTGTTTTAGTATGAGGTAATTTGATGGGATGGAATGGAAGATTGCTCACTCTAATGCAGAAGCAGATTATCGAGCAATGGCTATAGCAACTTGTGAGCTAGTTTGTATCAAACAATGGCTCAAAGAATTAAACTTTGAAGAAATCAATTAGATAGAACTTATGTGTGATCATCAAGCGGCCCTTCAAATTGCGTCAAATATGGTAATCCATGAGAGGACTAAGCACATTGAGATTAAATATCACTTTATTAGAAAAAAGATACTCTCAGGAGATATTGTTATAAAATTTGTTAAGTCAAATAATTAGCTTGCAAATATTTACACCAAGTTCCTCACTAGTCCTTGTATTAGTTGCATTTGTAACAACTTGGTACATATGACTTATATGCACCAGCTTGAGGGGGAGTATTAGTTAGTTAATGTCTATATAGAAGACTTAGGCCTCATTTGTTTTTTTAAGATTAAGACGTCTGAATCTGAATACATATCTGAATATCAAGATGTGCATTAAGATTAAGACATCTTAATCTAAATGAATACACATTTGAATATTAAGATGTGTTTTAAAATCTGAATACTAAATGATTAAGACTATTTTTTAAACATCTGAATATATAAAATGTATCTTTATTTAAAAATTAATAAATATAACAACATACCCAGTATTATCCCACAATGTGTGGTATGGGGAGAGTAGTGTGTACGCAGACCTCACCCGTGAGGATAGATAGATTGTTTCCAATAGACTCTCGGCTCAGGAAAGCATTAAAAATTAATAAACATAAATTCAAATAAAATACTAATTAATCTAATATTCTATATATATATATATATATATATGGTAGTCGGTGGTGATGGCTAACGAATATGGTAGTTGGTGGTGGTAATGGCTTATAGAGGTGCTTGTGAGTGCCGACTAGAGTCAGTTGGTGGTGATTTTGGTTGATAGTGGTGGTTCTGGGCAGTAGCTAGTGGTGATTGGTAGCGATAGCGCTTATGGTTGATGATGGTGGAGGTGGGTGTTGATAGTTAATAATTGTGGGGGTGGTGGTGGTTGTGATTGAGTAATGTGATGGTAGGTAGTGGTAGTATAATGGTGGGCGGTGCCGGCTATGATTATTGATGGTGATGGAGTGGTTAGTGGTGGTAGTTGAGATGGATGAGTGTGTGGTTATGGTTAAAGATGATGGTGGTGGGGGTGGGGGGAGTAGTGGTGGCGGCTATGATTGAGGATGGTGGTGGTGGTGGTGGTGGCAGTGGCGGTAGTTGATAATGGTAGGACGGTTGCAGCAGTTAGTAATGAATGTGGATGATAGCATCTTAATGAAATTAAGTCTTGGTTATATATCTTAATCATACATACCTTTTCAGACCCATTAAGTGGTTGTGAATTAAAAAGACACACACTTAATCAGTAAGATCTGAATGATTAAGATTCAGACTTTAAAAATAAACGCACTTAATATCTGATATATGAAAGATTAAGATTCAAACCTCCATTAAGTGCAAACAAATGAGGCCTTAGTGTCCACATTGGAAAAGATGTATTATGTACGGTATAAAATATAGGTATAAATAAGGCTCAATATAATACAAAAGCATTACGCATCTTAATAATACTTTCCCGTGCCTTTACTTTTCACATAAACTATTAGTTGAATGTTATTTTGTCGACGATATAATACCCCTTTATGTACTTTTGCCAGCTTTAACAAATACCATTATCTTACCAAAAAATTTAGAAACAACATTGTAGATGGCTATGGCCAGCACGAATAGAAAAGGTAAGTTTAAGGTGAAAAGGTGGGAAGGGGAAATGAGTGATTCAGATGCTACTACAAGCCTTCACCCCTGATGCTCTTATTTTGAGGAAGGGGTCACGGGTACATATAAGAAAATACAAAATATGGGATAAATATTACAACAACAAACCCAATATAATCTCACAAGTGGGGTGTGGGGAGGGTAGTAAGTAGGCAAACCTTACCCTATCGTGAAGGTAAAGAGGTTGTTTCCAATGGGATAAATACTCAAAGCTAAATTTTGGAAGCATATTATTTTCACGGCCACAAAACTCACTGATTGTGGTTCAATAACAACGTGGGCTTTTTATTTTTTCATAGTTGTGATTTAGTTTCCATGTCTTCAAATGATTATACATGTTAATATCCCACAATACTAGAAAATTTTCAAATAAGCATTAGTATCAAGCATGTTATATTTTTTTTGTTAAATACGATGGTATCCAAGCCAACTTGAAAACACTACAATTATTCCACTAGGTACCAACTACCTCCTGCCTACCCGTGTAGGTACTAAGTAGCTCTGTCCCCACCAAGGCTTATACACATAAGAAAAAATACGACGGTATCAAGGCCAACCTAATGTTTTTCTCTATTGGAATCTGAGCCCTGGTCGGAAGGTTTGCATCCATTTAATTGATAATTGCCAACCAAGTCGAGCATGTACTAGACATAGAAACGGATTTTTGGAAACTATTGTTTCTGCTCCTTTTGGCAACTTTTGTCAGATTTGTTTCACAAGTGGTGCAATCCTCTTGTTATAAACAATGGCTTTCCCGCCAATGTCAGCCTGAATTAGTTCAGTCCTACTAAAGATGAGGACAATACAAACCACATACAAATAGATGGGACAGGGAAAAAAAACCAGTGATAGCATCTGCAATGCTTCATTCCGATTGATACGCATGCAATTGCGCACGAAGCTTTCTTCAAGAAAAAATCTCATCCTTGTCATTCAGGGTTGTTTTGCAACAATGTGCTTAACTTATCTATTATAAATCTCTTATTATCTAAATAATTTCATTGTCTTTAGTACGATACTTCACACTTCACATACTTGCACCTCTCACCTATCTCAATAACTTAATCTTGAAAGCTATAGGGTGGGGAACGGAAGAACAAAAACATCTTTACCACTAAAATTAAGTAACTAAAGAAACTTATTTACTTAAGCTTGTCACTTGCTAAGCATCTGCTCTAGAATACTGTCCAGTTAGGTATTTTACTCTTCTATTCTTATATACGACTCTAACAAGATTCCTCATGCTATATGCTAGGTCAATAAAATTCCCCAAAAAATGAGTTATGATCATAATGGAACTCTAAAGTCAGTTATACAGCAGTAGTTTTTAGTTTAGGCTGCCAATAATAGCATAGTTGCTTAGCTGTCCTTCCTCTTAAGTATTAAGTCTTGACTTTGAATAGGAAATCATACTTTGAAATCTCCTATCAAGTAACCACTGGAGGAATGCACAAAGATCTCATCTTATTCAGATTCAGCAATTGACACATCACTGAGCAGCGATACTAATAACAATATGATCGATGATAATAGGACTTATTAAAAGAAGTTATCAATGATAGTAGGTGTCCATCAGATTGCAGACGAAGACTCCTCCATTGCAAGTTTAACAAGGGGAAAAACATTAGCATGCGCATTTTTGGATGATTTGGCTACAAGTTCAAGACTGTTCCGGAAAAAAGATGATACTACCATTTAACATGCATGAAGATGCTGCATAGACATTTTCCACGTAAATCAATCGATATCCACAAACTGGCAACACCTTTTTGCTGCAAATATATACAAGATATACTAATATATAGATGACAGATCATAAACGAACATACAAACATAGCCAAGACCCTATGCTTACTTGAAAGAAAAGAACAGACAAACAGCGACATTTTGCAAGAATATGGTAATTCAGAGGCCCCAATTTTTGTTCTTAATTGAGTAATGTTGAAAAAAAAATCAAATCGCTATGGGAAACAAGCATACCGGAACGGATGGAGCTATAGCTGACAATTGCTGACTGGTCAGTAAAGTAGGGGCAGCCACTGGTGTGGTTTGACTTCCAGATGACAGCCAAGGTTGTCCCCCCGAAGGGAAAGGAGGAACATGCATTTGGGATGACGATTGAACCTGAGAGGGCATGTTCAGGCCACTTAGTGCCTGGGCAAAAGGAGGTGGTGCAAACTGAAAATAATCACTAACAATATAAAGAAGCCAAAAGTAGGCCAAGCCATAAGTTCAAGGAACCTTGTGCTATTTCTTACCGTATATGATGATGAGAATGGATTTCCAGCACCACTAACACCAGGCATGTGACTATTCAAAGGCGGAATGACTTGTTGAGGCTGTGGCATACTTGATTGGATAAATGGCATCTGAATTGCCTGAGATGAAAGTATACCATGGCCCGGCTGGCTGGGCCTTGGGGGAAACTGCTGCATTGGTTGAGAAAACTGGGGTATTTGACCATGACCAGGAGGCATTCCAGCATTTGGTGTTTGTCCAATAGGGCGATATTGTGGAGAGGCTGAAATTGATGAAGCAAAGGGCTGGCCTTGCTGTGTTGATACAGCAGGTCGAAACTGTGATATCAGACACACTCGTGATGCACTTAGGATAACAGTCTTGCAAGGAAACAGATAAAATATTTGCACAAAGCAAGTTCAATAGCATACTTGCATGGGAAATGATGAACCAAAACCTTGAGGTGGTGTGGATCCAACTGAAGGAGGCCAAAGAGGCTGTAAAATGAAATACCAAGATTTGAAGATTAAGACCTCCAAATAAAAATGATAAACATTTAGCTGCATGACTAGCATGTTAATCACAAAAGTTAGGGATGATATGCATTTAGAGCCCGTTTGGATTAGCTGATTGTAAATAGCTGATAAGCTTGTAGTGCTGAAAAGTTTTTTTAAATGCTGAAACTGATTTTTAAAATAAGCATTTACGTGTTTGGATAGAAGTGCTGAAACTGATAATAAGCAGATGATGTGTTTGATTAAAAAATGCTGATAAGCTATTCTTTTGTTAAAATGACTAAAATACCCTTGAATCTTTTTCAAAAGATTATAAATTAAAAATTTCTTTGTAAAGAAAAGAATTAATAACGAATATGGAATGAAGAGAAAGTTAAGAAATTTATTTTGGGAAAAGTATTTTGTGAATTAGAAAATATTATTAAGGATAAACTAGTAAAAGTGTTGGTCAAACTAAAAGTGCTTATAAGTTGAAAAGCCATAAGTTGGGGGTGACCGGCTTATGACTTGTGGCTGATTTTAGCTTATAAGCACTTGGCTTATAAGCACTTTGAGTGTTTACCAAACGCGTAGATAAGCCAAAAGGTGCTTATAAGCTAGTTTGACCAGCTTATAAACTTAGCCAGTTTGACACCCTCTTAGTGGTATGTCAACCATCTAAAAATGTTACAGTAAACACAGAATTCCAGATAACCTTAAAACGGTAATATAAGACTTAAAATTAGTGAGCCACAATTTGGCAGGCAAAAATTGTTCTCAAGCTTACAATTGAGGACACAACT
Organism: Nicotiana tabacum; assembly: GCF_000715075.1. Lineage (NCBI taxonomy): Eukaryota > Viridiplantae > Streptophyta > Magnoliopsida > Solanales > Solanaceae > Nicotiana > Nicotiana tabacum. The sequence goes on from NC_134088.1 coordinate 47,643,906, forward strand.
CTGCAACATTCCGCTGAATATGTTCAAGTTAAAAATATGTATTCCACTTTCATTTCTTTAATCGTCTTTTAGCAGAATCATCCACATTCTTCTCATTATTCTATTCTCATGCTTTTTGTTAGGCATGTTCTTTAAGTAACTCGTTTTGCCAGCAACACTAAATTAAAGTTCCCTTCCAGATGATGTGCAGCAATACATACTCTTTTTAGCAAAATAAGTTGCATACTAGATATTTCAACAACAAAGATAATACACCTAGAGAAATTACCTGTGGACCAGATGGCGGAGGATTACTGGCCATGTCTGCACATATATAACTATCCACAAAAAACTGCACATTACAAATACATGATTAGCAAAAGCAAATATCAACCCTCCCTCCGACCTAAAAGGACACGATTCGGAGTATTAAGGGTTAAATCATCTAATTTTTGGAGTAAGTTTGGACATTCATCTCAAATGTTTTAAAATAAAATTTACATATTCAAAAAGTAACATACTATAACTCTTTTTCTTCATTCGATATGGCTCCTACATCATACTATACCAACACGGCAACCCCCCCCCCAAACCCAACCCCACCCCCGGGAATCAATAGTGGACATTCTTACATTTGTTTTTTATACAAAAAGTTTATAAATTAAAAAACAGAGGTCAAAAACAAAATTTATATAACTCGTCAATTCAGATACAACAAAAATTGCACCAAAGTGAATCGATGGTGATCTTAAAACTATTGTAAAGAAGAAAAAAAAAAAGGAACAAAATTTGCAAAATCAGCAAATTGGTAACCAACTATGGACTTGTAGGGAATGTGAAAAAAAACTGACAATATAAGTTGGAGCAGGGATAGGAGATGGATAAAAAGAATTTACCTGAAAGAAGATTCAGTAAAGCTGAGAAGAGATAGATTGAAGAGTGAGACTGCAAAAAACAAATATAAACCCTAGCGAGCGAATGAGTCGTGTTAACACCGGCGTGTCTCGGACCCAGTGCGTACAAGAAAGGAGGCCCCAAGTACTCGTCCTTATTCTTTTTCTCCTTTCTTATTTTCTTTGTTTTTCTTCCGTTGATTTAACTAGTTAAAGGGTACACTTCTTTTTTCTTCTTTTTTTTTTTGGTAATAAAAGGGTACACTTCGTATATTTCACTAATGTATCATTTGCGTTTCATGATCTAACGCACCAACAATATGAATAATAAATTTTTAATATTACTAAAAAAAATTAAAATACAAAATAGAATTACTATATAAAAAAATAGAGTAAAGAATAAAATATACTTATTTAATAATAAGAAAAGGCAAAATGAGGGAAAAAAGTAAAGTAATGATACGATATATAATAAAATTTAAGTAATAATCAAAATAAATATTGTATTTAAAGTAACAATACGATACAATACAATATATAACAACTATCCAAACAAGCTATAAGTATCAAACTTCAAAAATCATATAAATATTATTAGACTATAGATGTTTGATGTGTTATTCCTTTTCATTATTAAGTGTAATTTAAAAATATTACATATAAAAAAAAGATGAAGAGAGAATTGATACTTGAGTGGAAAAGTAATTAGTATATCAAAATATTTAATTTATAATTAAAGAAAATACTAAACCTTGACTAAACTTTGGTGTAAAATGAACCGCGTTTGATTCGTTTGCTTCTTTCTTATTTCATAGTGTGTTCATGTTTCTCCGCCTTCTCTCTAACTTTTAGAGGGAGAAAATACCTACTACTGTTTCATTTTATACACAACATATACCTCCAAATCACAACTTCCTAGATCTATTATCCATCATCAATAATTTCACCCTTGGATGTTGAGCTCACTGATCAAGAACAAGATCAACTTGCACGAAGTACCAATAAACCCAAGGACGCCAACACCAACTCTGATATATCAGATCAAGTAAGTAATAGAGCCAAATCAATTCTCCCTCCTCCCTCTGATTCAATCGACTACGAAACTGACTTCTTCCATAAACTAAGCCTTGGTGATGAAAACGACAACCCTTTAAACCACCCTTACTTTATTCACATTTCAAAAATGGACAAAACTCGTTTATATCTCCCCTGGGCCCAAGTAGTTATTATCAAACTCCTTGGACAAAGGGTTTCCTACAGCCACCTAAGAATTAAACTACACACCATTTGGAAACCATCATAACTGCTCACTCTCATTGATCTTGGGCATGACTACTACCTAATAAAATTTACCCTAAGAGAAAACTACACTAAAGTAATGCAACAAGGACCATGGTTCATTAGCGCCCAATACCTTTCCCTTCGTTAGTGGGAACCTAAGTTTAACCCAGCAGCAACACATATTAACTTCTCTACTATTTGGATCTGCGTACAATAATTACCACTGAATTTTATGACTTACAAATTCTACAAAAAATTGACAATTTCATCGGACACCTACTTAAAATTGATAATTGTACCGGTCAAGCTATTAGGGAGTGATATGCATGATTATGTATTCTTGCCGCTCCATGCACACCTCTTCCTACTAAAAATTTATTAGGAAACCACCTACAACCCATCCACTATGAAGACACCACTTCCTTGTGCAAAACATGTGGCTGCCTTAACTCACCCATGTTCCTTGCACATTTCTTCTAAGTCGTCCACTTCTTCATCTCCCCCCGCTGACAATGGCACACTGTTGTCTACCCTAAAAACTCTAGGAAAACCTTGGTTCATTCAAGAGCTACAACCCCTATATTTGTAACACCCAAATTCACCCTTCAAGAAACACTAACTATTACACAAACACCCCATAACCTAGCAACATACACTACACCATTACTTACCCTAACAAACTGCTTCACATTTCCCTCTATTACCCCAGGCACCACACCTAATGATTACTAACATTCCCCTACCCCACATGTCCACCCTGCCACTTCCACTTCAAGTACCATCAAAGATCTCCAAAATCAAATCCCCATCCTTATCTCTAAACGACTGCTACTACACACAAATTACCTACATCACCCACTACCCTTACTACATCGCACGCAAAAATCCTTAATACCAAAAAGGCCCCACCACCTACTACTTCTCCTATCTAGCCCACTTTAATTTCAAATACACCAGCTCATAATTTGTCTCAATTACACACTACAATACTAAAACCACAAAACCATTCCATGCCACTCCCCCAAACATAGAATCATCATGACCCCCCTCTCTCTGAATATCAGGCTACTCACAAATGCCTTACGTCCACAACATCACTACCAAGGCAGTCCACCAGCTCCTATCACCCTTATCCCCCATTCACCCTTATCCCTCACATCACCTTCTCCCATCACCAGAAATCAGTCCACCAGCTCCTATGCACCGCAATATATCTGCCTCATCATCACCACCCTCAAGGCAGGCGAACTATAAACAGCATACAAATCAACCACTATGCTCTTCCACTCCCACAACCACTCCACCAACCCCTACCATATGCACCCTATCTCATGGGTCAACCACTGCTCCACAACACCTACTTCCACCATCACCAACACCCTTCAACCATTATCTCACCAACACAATCCCCCCTATTCCACCTTCCATGGAACTTACCACTACTGCAGCAGCATGCAACAACAATACTAGACAATAACGATTTGCTAACGACTCTTATCTAAAGATGGCGTATCAAATCACCTACACCAGGATCATGTCATGCAGATACTCTATCTCCAAGACATCGCAGCACGGGAGATTCACACCCAAATGAAATACCCAGCACTGTTTGGGCCTTCAGCAATTCTCACACAGCATACCCAGACTTCTAACAAGGAGCTGTATTCATCAACACAACCCCAGAATCCATAGAGGAGCCCAAAGTCAATTCATATAACCATATTGCCAAGCATTGCATTATTTAAACCAACCGACTTAGATGTACAAAAGATAATAGAAAGAAAGGGGTTGAATGGGGGTAGTTTAAGTTTCACGGAATGACTAAGAACCTAAATCATAGTGTGTCAGAGTTCACAAGGGTCTCAAATAAATCCCGAGCAGTGCTCACACTAGGGATGTCAGTAGTAAGAGCCTTGGCAGCCTTGGCTTTCAGCTGGCTAAGAATGAGAGGTTCAAGATAACATAGGTAACAAATGAGGGAGAGTGGACAATGGTTGAGGTACAGGAATTGAGGGATACACTTATAACTTAAAATAGACATAGCAAAGTTGAGCATATAGAGCAGCTAATCAAACAGGTCACAGGACTTAGAAGCAGGTTCAACACTTAACACATAGACAATCACATATTGAAAGAGTTAAGGAAAGAACAAGTTTGCAGGATTGACAAAGATTATCATGCACAGATGCACAATATTAAACAAGTTGAAACCTGAGAGGTTCAAATTATGCTGAGTATACATCATAGTGTCATTATTAGGAAACAGGACAACATTTAGACATGATGAGGAACGCGCATTGTGACGAGCCAAGTAATCACAGAAGAAACATGGCATCACGTGAGTCAAAGACATACTGAGGGACATATTAGTAGAGAGGCAAGATCATAGTCAATAGAAAGGTCTCAACACAAATTAAACACATTACATATGCAAGACTATCATTACAAAGATTCAGAACATAGTGGAAAGTAAACTCATGTCAAATAGCAAATGTAGGCATCTAGGCATTGACACAATAGACTAATTAACTAAAGAAGGTCCAAGTTATACAAAGAATTCATCCTAATATCATGAAACAATAATTCAAACATGGTAGGGAAAACAAGCTGAGATAAATGTTCTAAATCACAAGCAATCACTAAAGGGGTATGGGATCGAGTGAGCATGCTGAGTGACACAATAGCAGAGAGATAAGTTATAATTAACAACGAGAGTCTTAACACAGGTTATTACAAATGTGAGGCAGTGTTGAACATATGTAGACAAAACAATGCTCAAAATCAAAGATTCAAACCCCTTTTTGTTCCATTTCGGAGATTATTGCTTGCCATATTTAGGCAAGCACTGAGGTAACACCACAAACGGACGACCAGTAGTGAGAGGAGACCAATAAGGTAAGTGAATCAGTGATTGATTCCATTTTAGATCCGGATTTGGAGAAGTTGAGCGATACATCGACTAGGTTTTCTTAGAGAAGAAGAGAGAGTATAGAGGATTTAGGGGCGGCGGGTTAAGAGAAAATGATTGGGTTTGGGTGGGTTTGGTTAATTCAAGAAGGAGAGTGAACGAAGGTCGTTGATCTCTCAAGATCAACGGCTGAGATTTAAAAATGAACGGGGCGGGTCATAAAAATGAGTATCGACCGGGTATTATACAAGGGTCGCTTGGTTTGGGTTGGGGTCTATTGGGCTAAGGATATTTGGCCAATTTCGTTCAAAAATTAGTTTAAAGCTAGGCTATTATTTAAATACACGAAAATAATTTATAAAAATGCTCGACAAATACGTTAAAATATTATTTATACACTTAAATGCTTAAAAATAATAACTTTGTACTATAAAAAAAATATAAAATGCTATTTTGACATAAATAATATAAATAAAGAGCATTTTTATACAAATATAGGTTATTACTGCAAAATTACGCAAATAGCTTAAAAATATTAATGTAATTACATAAAATGAAGTAAAATATTTGAAACATGTATTATAGGTGCAAAAATAATAACTTTAAGTAGTTAAGTCATCATAAAATAATTTGAAGGAGTAATTGATAAATATTCAAGCAATTTAAATACAGAAAAATCAATTTTAAAGCTCTAAAAATTATAGGAAATTATAGAAAAATGATTGTATAGATTTGTAAACTAAATAATGATGTAAAAATGATGTTTTGAAAGTATATATATTTTTGAGAAAAATATGAGAAAGAGCTGCCCCTCTTTACCCGGGAATGATGAAAGTGTTGTCGGGCAAAGAAAATGATGACCAATTTTGGCCGAACTAAATGAGGGATGATGTGATTTGGAAAAAGTGAGGGCCGAACCTTGGTTCCTGAGTTGCCTACATATCCCTGATGTTATGGGGATCAGGCCGTGTGTAGTTCTGGATCCAACGGTGAACGGAACCGATGGAGTTGTTATAGGAATGGTCGTATGTTTCGGAAAGGGTTCCTTTGGGTAGGACAGTATTGGATGCATTTATGCAAAGTCATAAATGCGAATTTGAAACGTTATGGATGTATCACTGAGCAAATATCTGAACGGTCATAGAGTAAAAGGGTGGGGTAATTGATGGTGGTTAGTTACGTTTGAAATAATTGCAGGATGTGAACATTGAACGAAAACTGGAGCGAAGATTGATCCCGTTAGGAGAACGGTTACTTCTTGGATTACCTGCAAAACTTAAAACACGATGCATGCAAGTATATATAGATTATTGCGAGAATTTAAACATGATGCAGATTCCCTCCGGACCATAAGGGTTGTCTTTGGACGGTGAGGATGGTGTCCTTAGACCATGATGTCCCGGGCCATGGATCATGTGATAAGGGATTCGCAGGCCATGAAATGATGTCCTCGGGCCATTAGAATGGTGCCTCCGAACCATGACGCCTTTGAATAATGATGTGCACTTTTAAGAGATCCTCGAGCCATGGAACGGTGTCTTCCGGTTATGAGGATGATGCCTTCAGACCATGACGCCTTTGGACAAAATGGCGATATTTCAGCCCATGAAATGCAAAATATGATGTTGGCCGTATGCGAAATGAGACAAGACAAGGCTTAGTCTTGGGTAAGATGAGGGCAATGCTTAGCCATGAGTGAGTAGAGGACAATGCTAGTTCTTAGATGGCGTAATGGAGATAACATTTAATCACGAGGAAAAGATAGTGCTTAGCCTTGTGGAATTAAGGAGGCAATGCTTAGCCTCATGCATGAATATGAGACAATGCTTAGTCTCATGCAAGTAAGGGAAGTGGTGCTTAGCTTCATGCAGGAAAGGCAGTGCTTAGCTTTATGCAATTAAGGAGGCAAGGCTTAGCCTCAAGCAAATAGGAGACAATGCTTGGTCGCATGCAAAGAAAGGCAGTGCTTAGCCTTATGCAGTTAAGGAGGCAGTGCTTAGCCTCATGCAAATAGGAGATGATGCTTAGTCTCATGCAAAGAAAGGTAGTGTCTAGCCTTATGCAGTTAAGGAGGCAATGCTTAGCCTCATGCAAATAAGAGACAGTGCTTAGTCTCATGCGAAAAAAGCAATGCTTAGCCTTATGCAATTAGGGAGGCAATGCTTAGCCTCATGCAAATAGGAGACACTGCTTGGTCTCATGAGGAAAAGGCAATGCTTAGCCTTATGCAAATAGGAGACACTACTTAGTCTCATGCAGAAAAGGCAATGCTTAGCCTTATGCAGTTAAGGAAGCAATGCTTAGCCTCATGCAAATAGGAGACAATGCTTAGTCTCATGCGGAAAAAAGGCAATGATTAGCCTTATGCAATTAGGGGGGCAATGCTTAGCCTCATGCAAATAGGAGACACTGCTTAGTTGGTACTTAGCATTATGCAGTTAAGGAGGCAGTGTTTAGCCTCATGCAAAAAAAATGATGAGTGATAGTGAGAAAGTAGAGTATTTCTTAGCTGGAGATGCTTGTGATAGATAATTTGTTGTCTTGAAGGTAGTGACCTGATATGTCTGCAGATATTGTTGTCTTACTGTGCCTACATCCAAAGAAAGATTGTGAGTTTTGTGGGGGAAGGTTGGTATATGCTTTCACCTTCTTGCTTTGCTTTTGCTCCTGTCTTGAGATCCTGTTTGAGTTACCCTGGGCAACATCTGGCTGTTATAGAAATAAAGTTTTTTCCAAAAATATGCGTACATTTGATGAGTGTAGTTATTTGAAATATGGCAGTATGCAATATTAAGTAATCTAGATGAGCCAATGACTGTGACATTTTTAGAGACATTGCGACCTCCTTGCTTTAGAATTTTGAGGGTCCTCCTCAAAATTCGGCCCCAGTTTCTGACCATGGCAAAAATGAAGATTTTATTAAGATGTGACCGAACCCACATGACTGCCTACATATCCCCTCTTAAATGGGAATCAGGTCAAGCATAGTTCAGTTATATCAGATGAAGAAATGTAAACAGTCTAAACATAGTATCTCTTGGCTGCGTCTAAGTTGATAGGTTTTGGCCAAATTTCTCCATCCATTTCTGCAAGTATGAGTGCTTCTCCTGTTAGTACTCTATGAACCATGTAGGGCACTTGCCAATTGGGTGAAAATTTCCCTTTGGCTTCATCTTAATGCGGGAAGATCTGCTTTAGCACCAACTGGCCCAGTGTGAATTGTCTAGGCCTGACCCTTTTGTTGAAAGCTCTGGACATTCTGTTCTGGTAGAGTTGACTGTGACATACCACATTCATTCTTTCCCCATCAATGAGAGCCAGTTGTTCATAGCGACTTCGTATCCATTCTGCGTCACTGAGTTCAGCCTCTTGTATGATTCTCAAAGAAGGAATTTCTACTTCGGCTGGAATAACGACTTAAGTACCATAGACCAGCAAATAAGGAGTTGCCCCGGTTGATGTGCGAACCGTGGTACGATATCCAAGTAGGGAAAATGGTAGCTTCTCGTGCCATTGCTTATGATTATCTACCATCTTCCTTAATATCTTCTTGATGTTCTTATTGGCGGCTTCTACAACTCTATTCATTTGCGGCCTGTATGTTGTGGAATTATTATGCTTGATCTTGAAGGTTTCACACATGGATCTTATCAAATCACTGTTAAGGTTGGCGGCATTGTCGGTGATGATTGATTGAATCACTATCCTCATGTTGCGTTTTCTCATTTCATGTCACAGCCGTAGGTTCATCGGGATAGGTAATAATAATGCTGAAAAGAAAAATGTAAAAATATTAATAAATACGAAAAGCAGTAATGCATTAAAAAAAATCTTAAAAACGTCAACAAGTGTGGCTTGATGGCTCGAGTAATTATTTCAAAACAGAATACTGAAAAATGTCTCAAATGCTCAAAATTATTTTAAAAGTAATTCATGCTAATTTGCCAGGCTACCCAGGAACTCGACGGGCCCTTGATGGTACAGTAGTCCAGTTCTTGAGAACAACTCCCTTCTCCACGGTTTGAATAATAAGGCCTTCCTCCTCTTCCTCCTCAACTATCACACTGCAGTCTATGTCTTCATCATCCAGAAATAACTTTCTTATGCCAGCTAGAGCTTCATCTTCTTCAGACCCCCACATCATGTCGGCTTGATGAAATGTCTAGTGTAAATGTGGTACCGGTTATTCCAACGGATAATAAGGACCATGCCATGGTGGCGACCAATTCTAACACTCTTGCCAGGTGTATTCATACCCAAGACCAAAAGTTGTACCATGATGCTTCAACTTTACCGGTTTGGTAATCCCATGAAGATTCTTGCCGAGACCCTTGCCATGTTCATACCATGTCCATGACAATATGCTTTCTATCTTACTGCTCCACCATTTGTCTTTCTCAATTGCATTAACGTGCTCGATGCGATGGTATGTTTCTCCACCCAACTTCCTTCTATTCTCGACGAGCGGAACAGTCTGATTGGTATAAATGGGATTACTTCCGTCTCCATGGATAATCACTTCCTGATGGTTCTACTCAAACTTCACGGCCTGATGTAGAGTAGAAGCTACGGCCCCAGCAGCATGTATCCAAGGTCGTCCCAACAATAGGTTGTAGGTAGCAGATATGTCCAACACTTGAAACTCAACATCAAACCAGGTTAGGCCCATCTGTAGGCTGAGGTTGGTCTCCCCAATTGTATCCCTTTGAGACCCATCAAATGCTTTCACATTCATACTTCCTGCTCGTATCTCGTGCAGGCCTTTACCCAATCTTTTTAGAGTAGTTAGTGGACATATGTTGAGACTCGAACCCCCATCTATCAGGACTCTGGCAATGAATTTGTCCTCAAATTGCACTGTGATATGCGGTGCCCTGTTGTGACTTAATCCTTCCGGTAGCAGCTCGTCTTCATGAAAAGTGATCTTGTGGCTTTCCAACACTTGCCCTTCCATGTTGGCCATTTCTCCACTGGTGATGTTATTGGGTACATAGGCTTCATTCAACACTTTCATCAGGGCATTCCTATGTGCCTCGGAGTTTTGCAGCAGTGATAAAATGGATATTTGAGCAGGGGTTTTATTCAGATGATCAACCACAGAATATTCTCTTGCTTGCACCTTTCTCCAAAGGTCATCCGGGCTAGTCTCAATGACAGGCGGCTTAGATGCAGCTTCTTTGCTCGTTCCTCCTAAATGCTCGAGTGTATAAACCATACCAGTTCTGTTCATGCCTTGCGCTGCACCTGTTTCTTCCATTTTTGCTTTTTCTTTCCTTCTTGCTTCCGCAACATAATCCCATGGTATAACATTAGACTTATAAGACAGCGTAGGTGTTACCATCACAGTGAATGTTGTTGTTACTTCAACCTCAAACGGAGTTGGTACGACTACCTCAACTTCAATTGGTGCCTGAGTTTGTACCACGATAGGTGTGAGAGTGACTGGAGATGTTTTAGGATTATCCCCTTCTCGAATGAGTCCAATTGACCCTTCCAATTCCCATTCTTCATCGGTCTCTATCACGTTTACCCCTTCACACCTGTGATCCGGGAGAGGATTGTTACGGACATTAGGTGCAGCCTCCTTTGCCTATATGACTTTGGTTTTAATTAATGTCTGAATCTTATCCTTCAAAGTACGACACTCATCAATAATATAACCCTTCATGCCTGAGTGATAGGCACTTGTCTTATTTGGGTTAATCCACTGGGAAAAGTTTTCCATAGCAACATCGGGAATGAGAGTGACATAACCGGTAGCCTTTAGCCTCTCATATAGTTGGTCTATGGGTTCAACAATTGGAGTGTATTGTCTGGGTGGTCTGCGGTCGAAATTTGGTCTTGGTTTTTGGTAATTTTGGCGGGCTGGTGGTGAGTGGTAGTATGTTGGTTTGGGTGTTATAGATATGGTAAGTGGCGGCGGGTTGTTGGTATCTGGGAGGTGAAGGCTGATATGTGGGTGGAGGTGTTTGGTATGTGAGATGAGACTTTGGACCTTGGGCTACCATTACTGCACCTACTTCTTTCTTCTTGGAGATACCTCATGACTGCAAAGCTTTATTTGTGGCTTGGAGTGCTAGAAAGTTTGTCACCATTCTGCTTTTGATTCCTTCTTATATTCTTTCTCCCAACTTGATGATGTCAGAAAATTTATGGTTTTCAATAGCCATCAATCTTTCGTAGTATTGCGGGTCCTGAGCTCTGACAAAGAACTTATTCATCTGTTCTTCTTCAAGTGCCGGCCTTACTTTTGCGGCTTCAGACCTCCACCGAGTAGCATACTCGTGAAAAGTTTTCGTTGGTTTCTTCTTGAGATTCTGAATGTAGAAAATGTCTGGTGTGTTTTCTGTGTTAAACCTGAACCGATCCATGAAATCTGACGCCATGCTCACCCAATTAACCCACTCTTTTAGGTTTTGACTGATGTACCAAGACAAGGCGTCTCCGGTGAGGCTCCTCATGAACAGCTTCATACGGATTCGTTCATCCTTGCCAACCCCTACAAGTTTGTCACAATACATTGTCAAATGCACCTTCGAATCACCAGTTCCGTCGAACATTTTGAACTTAGGAGGTTTGTAACCCTCTGGCAGTTCTACATCTGGCTGAATACACAAATCCTCATAATTCAAACCCTCAATGCCTTTGCCACCTTCGACACTTTGAACTCTGCCAGTAAGCTTCTTGAGTTTTTCCGCCATGTTCTTGATGAGCAGGTCTTTCTCGATGAATTCGGGTATATATAGGGTCTGTTGTGGGGTATGGGGTAAAGTTTCCACATATATGGAATTGCTTTGATGGACTCCGGGAATATGGGCATAATGGTGGTCATTGGTTGAGTTTTGGGGATCAGGGGTAGGCTGTGGTGCATTCTGAGGAGTGTGATAAGTGGTGGTTTATGGATTTTAAGTCAGATGGTGATGGTGTTGTGGAGTGGTAGGTATCGATGGAGGATTATGGTTTTGAGGAGGTGTGGCGTATTGATGAGGTGCGGGAGGATTTTGCGGATTTTGGTTTTGTGTGTTTTGGGAAGGTACCGGGTTTTGGGCGTTTGTGTTTTGTTGGTTGGTGTCAGGGACGTTTAGGGTGAGGGAAAGGTTTGCCAAGTTCCGAACCTGCTCAAGTTCCCCTTGTAGCTCCAATATTTTCTGTTCCAGACGTAGGACCAAATCATTCTGTGCTGGCATACTCCGGCCGTCTAAAGTTTGAATGTTCTCTGCGTGGGTAACATTGTCTTTTCTAATACCACTCATATCATCCATTTTCGCTTTTCCTTTGTTATTGGGATCACTTGGTGGAGGAGGAGTTGGAGGACCTCTGGATCTAGTATGATATGCTGACGATGCAGTATGCACGAACCAACCTTGGGGAATGGGTATAAACTAAAGAAAAGAAAAAACAAAAAGGTAACCAAGTAAGTAAGGAGTATTAAAAGAATGTTTGCGATATTGAACATGTATTGCAGAATTAATAAATTCACGTCCTAATTTGAGGGACCTCATTGTGCCCGAGGTAGTCCTAAGCGACACATAGACTTGGAGACAATTGATGCCAATAATTGTGTCATTTCATTAATGCGAAAATGAGTCAAATCTTTACCAAAACGACAATAATGAGAAAGTCACCAATGGCATTTGCCTTATTACAATTAAAAAATTTGAACGAATCTAGAAAGCAATAAAGACATTGTTTCCTAATCTATTTGGCCCCAGAAGGACCTTCTTCATGCTTGGCCTTCTTAGATCCGTCGATCAGATTCCCCAGGTCGCGCATATCCAATAGTAAGTAAGCCCTTGCTAGATGCCCTCCTTCATTACCTTCCGTGTTCTGACAATCCGAGAGTCTCTTTCTCATCTTTCCCTCAAGTTCCATATTGCTCCAAATATTCCAATCTCTCTGTTGATTTAGTAGTAATTTCTCTCCATTCGTTGATCGCTTCCATATCCACTTTGTGTTGTTCCAAATGCCTAGCTTCAGTCTCGAAGACCCTCTTGCACAGCATCCTATACTTGACTTGTGCTTCAACAGCGTTATCTATAACCCTATTTTTCAGATTAATTCCTGGCTTGACATCCCCCGCTATATCATCTACCAACCATGATGGGTAGAAGTACACATGGCCGAGATGATACCTGTCTGGCTCGATAGTATCTTTCTCCATAATGACCTTTTAATTCCACATATGTTGTGCCTCGAACTTGAACGGAATGATGTTCCCTTTAAAATCTGCTTTGTATTGGACCATGTTGGAAACCCGAGGTATAACCTATTTTCTTCCCGCTTGCCTCATTACCCTTATAGGAGCATAAGGATAGATCCCTCTTAACCCGATCAACACTATATGAGTAGTTTCTCTTGATCTGATGATGAAATCACTACTAGGGAACCATTTAAATATCCAATGTACCTTTTCGTCAGTCAGATTGATGAAGAAACGCACCCAGCTCACAGTACTTCCAGGTTGCGCAAACCTATCTGGGATAAATGTCATTCTCTTTGGATGATGGTAAGCTATGTAGTCATTCAATGGTCATCGCAGAAGCTCTTGGCGATATTCACCTCTCTGGAAATGTTCTAATAACCAAACCTACAACAACAGATTACAACCCTCGAAGTGTCCATACCCCTGCTTGCATCGATCTAAAGCGCGATACATTTCGGCCAAGATCATGGGGATGATAGTGTAAGTTTGTCCCTCGATTCCTTCCATTAAAGTCCTAGCGACCATGGCTAAGCGAGTGTGGATACTTCCCCATTTCATCGAAAATATCAGCAATCCCAAGAAACAGATAATGAACACAAAAACTCGGCGGTGCGTCCAACCTAAGGAAGTGATGGCAAGTTCATCACGATGAAGGCGATATGACTTGCTATGCCCATAACGTTCGTAAAGGAATTCAAATGGGATGTATGACTTCTTCAAACAAAGCAATTCATCATTTTTCTTAAAACTTAGCATTTTCAGAAAACCGCGAGGGGTGCGGTTCTCTGGCACTAATAACCCTGGACTATCCCACGACAGCTTAGCAAAACCTCCTATTTCCTCTAAGAGAGGAGTCATTTCTATGTTACCGAAGCGAAAGATGACCCATTTCTCATCCCAAAACATAGTAGCGGCCTCAATCAATGCTCTATTCGGTCGGATGTCTAACAAGGATGGCAAATTACCAAGGACCCTTCTCACACGATTCTTGTCACTAGGTGAGAGGTTCTTCCACCAATCAAGCTGCAAAGGTGGGATGTTTTGAACCATGCCAAACCTGGGGACTTTGTGCTTTATTTTCTGCAAACAAATAGAGTTAGCCCTTTACCCCTCTGGATCTAACTATTTACACATTAATGATCAACATACCATCATGGTTTCTCCAAGTAATGCACATAACGTGATGGTGTTCATTGAGATTATGGAAATCCCGCTGGACTTTGGACAAGGCTTATCTTAGCGGGCTATCACGTTAGCAATGTTCTAACCCGTACTAGGTTTAACATGATACATGTACATTTAATGTTGAAGTGAGGTTTCTAGAATGGCCTAGACTGGTACTCCCAAGTGGACAACTTGAGAGGGAAAGGCACGGGACCGTCGACTGCACCGTTGATCGACTAGTCTACCGCAAATAAGCCTTTCCGATTTAGAAGGGTAATTTTGAAAGAGCGCGGATACTCATCAAGCGCCGCTATGTGGATAATTGGCACGAGTGGAGTATGATGTGGAGCATGCTTTATGCAGAGATAATAACACATTGCCAAGTATTTGCATGATAAATATGTAAAAAGAGGTAAATACAGTATTAAGATAAAACATGAAAAACATAAAAGAAAGACAAAGGAAGAAGTTAGTCCGTGGAATATAGGGAATGTAATAAAGTAAGCAAGGGAGTAGGGACGGGAGAGGCATGATATAGCTAATGAAGAGCAATTAGAGCAACTAAGGGCGAATAGGGAAAGATATGTGCATGTTATAACGAATTTAAGCAAATAAAGGTGGAGAAGGGAAGGGATGTGCATGTTATAACGGGTTTAAACAAGTAAAAATGAACAGGAAAGAGATGTGCATGTAATAGGAAAATTTAACAAATAAAGATGGAAAAGGAATGTGCATTTTATAACAAACAAAACTAATCCACAGAAGCCAAGTTCATTATGGTAAGAGCCTAAGTTTCCCCAGCAGAGTCGCCATGCTGTCGCGTCCCTTTTTCTCGCAAAATCGGGTTTCGATATGTGACAACTCTTTTAAGGAGGTATTAAAAGAGTAGAGTCGCCACCTAACAATTTTTAAGGTGTGTTAGGATACCTATTTGCAAATAACTCGGTTTTAACTAGTCAACGCTACCAAAGATCGAGTAAGGGCTCAAGTTACCTCAAAGAGAAGGTGTTAGGCACTCCTCGAGGTCCACAACTGTGGGTCCCAGCCGAACTTAAATAATATGGATTAGTCTATGTGATCAAGTAAGCAAAGAGAGTACAAAATCTAAGAATTTTATTACAAAGAGATCTTGAATAGGGAGGTGCAACTATTTTTTCATTCTAATAGAAAAGAAAGAAAAAGGGGGGGGGGTCCTAAGTTTTTTAGCCTAAAGGATCACCCCGTGCAACATAAATAATATTTCGTAACTCCCTTGAGATAGGGTGTTACCCATATTTATCCAGCGGGCACAAACTATCATCTCCTGCTACCCGATTACTATGTTAAAGTTGTTTACCTAAGAGCGTTCTAATTCAATTCTAAGTCGTACCCTACGCGTGCACTACCCGTCCCATACCTATGGTCCAAGAGGTTTTGGACCTCTATTTGGATGGTTCTAGATCTTATCTAGGCTATTCAAAAATGCAAAACTAGGCAACAAACAAAACACATATTGGACTTCAAATATGGTAGTTAGGGGCTCAAGTTAGCCTCCACACTTAAGTAATAAATGCACGCGAAACAGGTTTTCATGTTAGGCAGTTTCAGAATTAAGAACCTTAAGCCCTATAAACATGATTTCTATGTGACTATGCATTAAAACATATAAGCGGTTTCAAAGTCTAGGCGATGCTTATCTCCAAATAATTATACGATTGTTGCATGTTGATTTAAGATTGCAGATTTCTAGTTATTTAACCTATATATGCTGTGTCTAGGTGTGAATCACTAAGTGACAATGAAATCTATTGGAGGAAAGCCCAGAATTATTCATGCTTTCTAACAATAACATACGTTAAATAATGTTTGAGCGATTTAACATTAACAAATTATGGCAAGTAATTATATCCTATAGGCAGGATCTCTAACGTTCAGCACTTAGAGCTGATTTTATCGTCATACCTTAATCCTATAGGCATATTTTCTAGGTGACAATGGCAAACGGAATAGTCAGAATACTGTAGGCATGATTTCTAGTGAATGCTGATGCGAATTGAAATCAATGACATTTATTCCTATTGGCAAGTTTTCTAGTAGCACGTAGCAGTAAGCATAATTGCAGCACTTTGAATTCATGTTTGCTAGCAGACTGTGTATGTGTGTGTGTTTCCACTAATGGCATAATTTCTATAGGTGCACATAGTGATGGAATAGCATATATATAACAAGTAAATCACTAAGTCCTATAGGCATATTATCTACCCATTTGGTGTGCAAATATTAGAAATCTACCCATTCCCCACTTTATTAACACTCAAATTGTTTATACAAAGTTATTACATGCCCATTAATGAGTAAGATACAAATGTTATACAAATAATGACAATAGGACCACAACCGGCCCAAATGAAATACCCAACATTGTTTGGGCCTTCAGCAATTCTCACACAGCATACCCAGACTTCTAACAAGGAGCCGTATTCATCAACACAACCCTAGAATCCATAGAGGGACCAAAGTCAATTCATATAACCATATTGCCAAGCATTGCATCATTTAAACCAACCGACTTAGATGTACAAAAGATAATAGAAAGAAAGGGGTTGAATGAGGGTAGTTTAAGTTTTACGGAATGACTAAGAACCCAAATCCTAGTGTGTCAGAGTTCACAAGGGTCTCAAATGAATCCCGAGCAGTGCTCACATTAGGGAGGTCAGTAGTAAGAGCCTTGGCAGCCTTGGCTTTCAGCTGGCTAAGAATGAGAGGTTCAAGATAACATAGGTAACAAATGAGGGAGAGTGGACAATGGTTGAGGGACAAGAATTGAGGGATACACTTATAACTTAAAATAGACATAGCAAAGTTGAGCATATAAAGCAACTAATCAAACAGGTCACACGACTTAGAAGCATGTTCAACACTTAACACATAGACAGTCACATATTGAAAGAGTTAAGGAAAGAACAAGTTTGCAGGATTGACAAAGATTATCATGCACATATGCTCAATACTAAACAAGTTGAAACCTGAGAGGTTCAAATTATGCTGAGTATACATCATAGTGTCATTATTAGGAAACATGACAACATTTAGACATGATGGGGAACACGCATTGTGATGAGCCAAGTAATCACAGAAGGAATAGGGCATCACGTGAGTCAAAGACATACTGAGGGACATATTAGCAGAGAGGCAAGATCATAGTCTATAGAAAGGTCTCAACACAAATTAAACACATTACATATGCAAGACTATCATTACAGAGATTCAGAACAAAGTGGAAAGTAAACTCATGTCAAATAGCAAATGTAGGCATTCAGGCTTTGATGCAGTAGACTAATTAAGTAAAGAAGGTCCAAGTTATACAAAGGATTCATCCTAATATCATGAAACAATAATTCAAACATGGTAGGGGAAACAAGCCGAGATAAATGTTCTAAATCACAAGCAATCACTAAAGGGGTATGGGATCGAGTGAGCATGCTGAGTGACACAATAGCAGAGAGACAAGTTATAATTAACAACGAAAGTCTTAACACATGTTATTACAAATGTGAGGCATTCGTTACAGAGATTCAGGGCCAAGCAGGTAAGCATAGTCATGAACATTCAGGCGTCAATACACTAGCTAAATGAGCTTAGGAAGGTTCAGATTATCCAAGTTAGACATAGATAATCTCAAAACTAGCAGCATTAGGAGTATTTAAATGCTAAATATACTTAAAATACGTGTGAAGTTAACAGAGTGGTGCATAAAGGTAACCCAGAAACACATTAAGCCATTGATTTCAGAAGTAAGAACACATGCCAATCAGAGACACATAGGGATGAAATTGCAAAAGTCAAGTAACTTACTAGTTAAGCGAAGAATAGTAAAGAGCAGAATTCCACAAGAACCCAGAATCGCAATGCGTCAAAGTTCCCAAGAGCTTCAAAAGAACTCCGGGCAATGCTCGCACCATGAGAAAGTTCGAATAACAGAATCTCAGTGGCCTTGGCTTTCAGCCGACCAAAATGAAGTATAGAACAAGAGAATGAGGGAATCACAAAACAAAGCTCTATTTTTTTTACTGAAAGTATATCGATTCCAAAGTCTGTCCTAAAAGGGGAATGGGGAGGGGTTTATATAGCAGTAAAAATTAAGCGAACAAACAAGGAAACAAAATAAATCAATCATAGAATAAGGAAAGAAGGCATGCAAAATCCGTTCGAAATCAATTTAGGAGAGAAATCCGGTAAACCGTAGTTTTTTTAAGGGAAAGTGTAAATTATAGAAATTCAAACGAAATCGGACCCACATAATATAGTGTTGAACGTATGTAGGCAAAACAATGCTCAAAATAAAAGATTCGAACCCCCTTTTTGTTCGATTTTAGAGATTATTGCTTTCCATGTTTAGGCAAGCACTTAGGTAACACCACAAACGGACGACCAGTAGTGAGAGGAGACCAATAAGGTAAGTGAATCAGTAATTGATTCTATTTTAGAGCCGGATTTGGAGAAGTTGAGCGATACAACGGCTAGGGTTTCTCAGAGAAGAAGAGAGAGTAGAGAGGATTTAGGGGCGGCAGGTTAAGAGAAAATGATAGGGTTTGGGCGGGTTTGGTTAATTAAAGAAGGAGAGTGAACGAAGGTTGTTGATCTTGAGAGATCAACGGCTGGGATTCAAAAACGAACGGGGCGGGTCATAAAAACGGGTACCGACCGGGTATTATACAAGGGTCGCCTGGTTTGGGCTTGGGGTCTATTGGGCTAAGGATATTGGGCCAATTTGGTTCAAAAATTTGTTTAAAACTAGGCTATTATATAAATACACGAAATAATTTATACAAATGCTCGACAAATAAGTAAAAATATTATTTATACGCTGAAATGCTTAAAAATAATAACTTTGTATTATAAAAAATATAAAATGCTATTTTGACATAAATAATATAAATAAAGAGCATTTCTGTACAGGTATATGCTATTACTGCAAAATTACGCCAATAACTTAAAAATATTAATATAATTACATAAAATGAAGTAAAATATTTGAAACATGTATTATAGATGCAAAAATAATAACTTTAAGTAGTTAAGTCATCATAAAATAATTTAAAGGAGTAATTGATAAATATTCAAGCAATTTAAATACAGAAAAATTAATTTTAAAGCTCTAAAAATTATAGAAAATTATAAAAAAATGATTGTATAGATTTGCAAACTAAATAATAATGTAAAAATGATGTTTTGAAGGTATATATATTTTTTAGAAAATATGTGGGCAAAATTGGGTATCAACACTCAACGGCTGAAAAAACCTCTTCCTCCTCTATCACAACAACTGCCACCCTTTCCACCACCAATGGAGCACCAAGAAATACCCCTACCACCATCACCACCGTTGGATGGCGACGCCCCAATAATCGAGGATGACCCACCTCGCCAAGAGGCATTCATGGAAATGCTCACTCTGACAACTCCACTAACCATTTCCATACACGAAAATATCGAAAGACGATATCTAATACTTGCTCCACTAACGCTACAGGGGGCCTCCTTGAATATCCGCCTAGACCCTTACTTTGTGGACCTGAAATATGTAATACTCCTGATCCATACGATTTAACCAGGCCCACTACTGGAAATACCTCAACATCATCTCACCATGCACTTGGCCATGTCACTAGCTCCGGGAGGGAGCTCACCCCCCACCACCAATAGATCCACGAAGATCATGCTATGGAATTATCGTAGGGCCAACAGTCTAGAATTCTAACGACACCTACAGTTTTTCCTCAACTGGAACAACCCAACTGTACTATGTCTCACTAAGACTAAGATGGATGATCACACTTCTCTCCTTGATGCTTTCTACTTCACTGACCTTATCCAGGTTGCAACATAGGGATACTCAGGTGGCATTGTCATTTTATGGCGAGCTCATGAGCTAACTATTGATCCCATTGCCATCATTACTTAGGAGTTGCATGCTTCTATTCTGGTACCAACCTTGGCTTATTTCTTTAGTATATGCAAGTACTTCATATATATCTAGAAAAACTTTATGAAAAAATCTAGAATACTTTGCATACAAACATAAAGCTTCTTGGTTCCTATGTGGAGATTTTAATGAAATATTGTCAAGTGCAGAAAAGTTTGGAGGTAAACCCATCAAAACAACTAGAATATATGCTTTCCTTAAATGTATTCATATATTAATATGATTGATTTGGGTTTTACGGGCTCCCGTTTTACATGGACTAACAAACATACTGCAACCCATAAATTAATCTTGGAACAGTTAGGCAACTTTTACGCTAATGAGACTAGATCTTTTTCACGACTTCAGTGTGCTACACTTACCCTGCACTCTATGAGATCACTGCCCCATTCTTCTTAACCTCACTAGGGCTACCTCAAGACTACCACCTATTTTTAAATTTGAAACTATGTGGCTTAATCATCTGAAATTCCAATCTGTTGTTGCCTCCAATTGGTCCCACAACAATGACTACTTTTTAGCCCCACAACTTTTTACCACACATGCACAATTTTGTAATAAACATACTTTAGAAAATAGTTTTTACAAAAAAAAAAAATTACTTTAGCACGACTACATGGCCTTCAAAAAATAGATTCGAACCTCAAAAATAGTTTTCACTACAATCTTAAAAATCAACTGCTCACTAAATTTCATACTATTCTAAAAAATGAGGAGTATTTCTAGAAGCTTATATCTAGAATACAATGGATTAATGATGGTGATGTTTATACATGTTTTTCCACATCTCCACCACTCAACAACGTCGCAGAAATTATATCCTTGGGCTTTTTGATACAATGGTGAATTGGACTTGTGATCCCGCCATTATTCAGACAACCATAGTCACACATTTTGTTGACTTATACACGACACAATTATCCTCTTGCTTCAATGTGTAACGACACGATCGGTTATTTTGTGTATTTGAGCTCTGTTTCCTCTTTTAAAGCTTTTTTTATGCACATTTATAGTTTATTACTTGCGGAGATGGTTGGTTTAATTTTTGAGAGTTTTTGGATTGATTTGGACCAATTGGTTCTTAGTTTAGAAGCTTAAGTTGGAAGTATTAACCGAGGTTTGAATTTTGTGAAAAAAACCTCGAAACGGTATTTTGGTGGTTCTAATAGGTTTATATAGTAATTTTGGACTTAGGCGTATGCTCAGAATTGGATTCGGAGGTTCCTAGGTTGAATTGGCTCTTTTGTTGAAAGTTGGCAATTTGAAGGTTTAGAAATTTCTTAAGTTTGACCATGGTTTGACTTTATGGCTATCGGGTTAGGACTTTAGTTTTGGGACTTGTAATGAGTCCTTTTTGTCATTTGGAACTTGTATGTAAAGTTTGGTGTCATTCTGAGTTGGTTTGATAGGAATCAGACGCTTGATTGTGATTTTAGCGATTCTTGAGTTTCATTGTAATTTTCTTGTGTTTTAGTGTCCCATTCGTGGTTTTGGACATTATTTTAGCGTTTTGAGTTCGCGAACAAGTTCTTATGATATTTTTAGACTTGTGTGGATGTTTGGTATGGGCCCCGGGGGCTTGGGTGAATTTCAGACGTATTTCAAATCATTTGAGTGATGTTTTCAGTTTGCTGGTTTTTTGGCTGATGCTGCAGGTCTCGCAAATGCGAGATCATGTTCGCATTTGTGGACCTCGTATTTGTAAGGTAGGCTGGTGCTGGTATGTTCTCTTTTTGCAAACTTTTGGATCGCAATTTGCGATGGGGCATCTGGGCAGGGAGTGTCCACAATTGCAATCAAGCGGTTGCTTTATCGAAGGGTCTGTCATCGCATTTGCGAAGAGATAGACGTTTTTGCGACATTCTTAGGGTTTCTCAGGCGTCACTTTTGCGATTCCTTTTATGCATTTGTGTGGGGTCACATTCCCCATGTCATATTTGCAACATCTGCAGCTGAACAAAAGAATGAGATTTCGGGACTTAATCTCATTTTATCATATTTTGGAGTCCTGGACTCGGTGGGAGGCGATTTTAGGAGGATATATTCATACAAAGTTATTGGGTAAGTAATTTTGACTCAATTATATAACATGATTGTTTATGATTTTTAACATCTAAATCAGGAGATTTGAAGAGTAAATTTGGGAAAGTTTTACTATGTTTTGAAAAAAATGAAAATTTGAGATTTGAGAGTCGAATCGGACTCGGATTTGAAAATCAAACACATTAATGGACTCGTGGGATTATGGGTTGTCGAAATCTACCCTTCGACTCGAGTTTTGACCGGGTGGGCCCAGGGTTAACTTTTGGAATATTGGGTAAAGGTCTTAACTTTATTAATCGAAATTGGTTACTCTTGCATTGCTTAATATTATTAAGTCATTTTTTGCTAGATTTGAACCGAGTAGAGGTGAATTTTAAAGGAGAGACATTTTTAGAGAATTGAATTGGCTTAATTGAAGTAAGTATCTTGCCTATCTTTGTGTGGAAAAGTACCCCTTAGGATTTGGTCTATTTGCATTATTTGTACTATGTGAAACGATATGTACATAAGATGATGACTATGTACACGGGCGTATATGTGGCAATTGTTCATATTAGAACTCAGGCTATTAATATCCCTTGATTTGGAGTTTGTTTGTTACATGAAGCAATTTTATTGCTGTTCATTCCCTGTACCCTTGTATTATTATTGTTATTCTTGTACATATTGTTGTTGAGTTGTGGGCTATATATTGTTGTGGCTTTGGTATTGTTGTCTAGGCGATGTTGTGGCATATGTGCGCGTGGTTTGTAGGTTGATTGTTGTGTTGTGAATGAGATGCACATGTGACGACATAAGTGTGATGTTTATTGATGCACATGCGGCGAGATAATGGGGCTTGTGTGTGATAGTGTACGACCAAGACTCGATAGGAAGAAATGTAATGACATTGTATATAAAGCAGTAACAGACAAGGGTGTAGAGGCAATAACTATAAAGAACAAATAAAGCAGGTAAGCATGCAATTGCAAATTTATCTATAATTAAAGAAATGTATAAATAAATCTTGATGCCAAATTAGTCTAAGTCTCCTAAATTCAGAACCTAAGTGTGAATCCCCAGTAGAGTCGCCATGTTGTTGCACCCTATTTTGCACTAGTCAAGACATGTTTCAACTTGTGATTTCTCTGTTGTTGATGAAAGAAAGTCTCCACCTAATATTTAAAGGTATACTAGGGTACTTATTTAATTACTAAGTTATATTTTTATTGGTCTGCTAGCGGTGAGATTATGGGCAAGCGTTCTTATTCTTTTACGGGGAAGGTGTTAGGCACCCCTTGAAATCTACCTCAGGTAGCTCCATATGACTTAGACTAATTTTAAGGAATCAATTATTTATACTATGCCTAATTACTATTAAAACAAGGATTACTATATATATCTAAGGGAGGGTATATAAAAGGATGTAAGAATTTTAAGAATAAGTTATTTATATTGTGCTTAATTACTATTAAAAGCGTTGCTTACTATATATATCTAAAGGATAGGTTAAAAGAGTTTTGAAAGTAGTCCATATTTTATAAGGCTTGTAAAAAAGGTTAAGGTTGTGAAAGCAGTTGATTTAGGGAATGAGTGTTTATATAATTCTAAAAGATATTTGTAAGAAAGTGAACATAAATTTACCTTGATTTTAAAATCTGAAAAGAGGCGGTCTTTTAGAAATCCATTTTGGGCGATAATACTTCACCGTTTTTTTTATAAAAATCTTATTTTACCCCTTGTTTAGTAAAATTGGCAATTCTTTTCTAATTTTTCTTTCTGAAAAAATGGGGTCATTGTTTATGACTAAAATCTGGGCTTCAAAAATCTTTTTAGAGAGGCAAGTGAGCGATGAGATTAAAAAGGTACGGGAAGATTATAATTAGTGAAATGAGGATTAGTTACTAACTAATTTCTTTTAAATCCAATATTATTTAAAACTTGCCTATATTTCATATGATATTAAAGCATGAAGATAAAGTATGAGTGTTAAATACCTGATAACAAAATATGATATACCGATAAGGCAATAGGTAAAATTAATGAAGTAGTAAACTAGATTAAGGAAGCACTAAATAATAACGAAGGAAAGGAGGGAAAGAAGACTGGACTCTGATGGTTGGGCCTCAAGAAGGAAGGCCCAACAATTGAAAGATACGACTACAGCTGACTGGACCCTCCAGAAAAAATGCAACAAGGCTGGCTTGGGCCTGAGTTCCTTAGGAACTTAGCAGGCCCTAATGTGTACATGCCCAAAAAGAAAGAAAGTCATTAGATGTATATTCCATATTTTCAACATATTCAAACATGCATGAAACATATATAAACAGATGACTGGAACAACAAATTATCAATATTTAAATATTATGGGAAAATATACCAATGTGGTGGTTATACATGGCAAATAATTTGCATCGAAAACCTTTCGTTGTCATTAAACACTAAACCCCTAAAGAACCCAAAGTGTCAATGATCTAAGGGCTAAGAAGAAAGCTCTACTCAAGGTCGATGCCCCCTTTAAATCCCCCAACACTTCAAAGTTCCCAAGGGACTCAAGGCCCAGGGCAATGCTTGTGCCGGGGAGGGCAACCCAACCCAGAGTCAAACTCCACTCCCAAATACCCTTAACCACTAATGACTTATTTTCCCTATGGGTTTAAATGCCAATGAGGCCCTTTCAATGTAAATTAAATGCTATAGCATTACTAACCCCCAAAAATATACCTTCCCTCCTAACGTAAGAACACACAGTCTACATTTGATACCAAATAAAGGAATACATATCAAGCAAATTTAAAGGTTTGACTTTCAAACACACACAAGGGAGGGGCAGACACATCACAAGCATACTAACATTAGGGAAGATCACACTCAAAGTTAAGGCAAGCTATACAGGGTTCATATTGGCAACAACACAAAGATACAGATGCTCATGTCCCTGGCAAACCAAATGTGAATTGATTGGTTTGCTTCTAGTACATTCATGGGTTGACGACACTACTTAGCACTTTCAAGTTCATGAATAAAGATTCAGACAAATAGTTATGACTGGCCACTTTTACAGAAGACATCAGAAACAAGATTGAACTCTCAACATGACTAGAAGTTCACAGATTTGAACATGGAATCCCTAAGGACTCAACAGAGTCATACTCCTAACAATATTAACCTTAACAAGTCATCATGTTCAGACAGTATCAACAAAGGACCTCATAAGTTTTAAGAATCAGGTTCAATTTCAAATTAACAATAGGGAAAGGACTAGAGTGGTTCGGGACAGAGCATGATATCAGGAATCAAACAGGAACATACGGTATTCTGTTAGTTATATGAACACTTCAAGTGAGGTTATGACTTCATATAGACAGGGGAGCCTTGCACATTACAAGATTAAGTTAAACATGTCATGAAGAGAGGGAGTTACAGATAAAGGAAGCATTGTATCAAAACAAGTTTAACTTAGACATAAGTCTATCTTCGTATCTAAGTGTAAAGTAGTCATGCTTCAGCTTTTTTTTAAAAAAAAATATCACTTGATTATAACAGAATAACTAAGTCCTACTTTTATGGAAGATAATCTTAAAGATAAATGCATGCAAGCTTCACAAAGTGAGCAGTAGTTTAAAGAGATTAAAGACAAGGAAGTACTGCACAAAGTAGGTTTTGAATTGAACATGTAACTGCAGGTTTTAACTGATCATGAGACAACTAAGTTTAGTTGTACAACAATTATCAATCACTTATAACAAAACATGATCATGACTTGTTTTATGAAGAAAGGATAACTCCATCTTAACAAAATGTATACAATATCACTATTGGGATTCATGAAAAGAAGACAGTTTAACTCAAACAAGATTGTTTCATGCAAATGCATCCAACAGTTAGGTATAGTCATGTGAATGCCATAGTAACAACCCAGAAGTTGTTTTCAAAGTTAACAGATACTAGTATAGAGAGGAAGAGCATATAAACACTTAGATTTTCATGCTTAAGTTAAATTGTAGGTGATATGAACTCAGGAACCTTCAAGTTTATCTCAATTAGGACTATTAAATCATATACTCGATCATATGACAAACGGAACACAGGGAAAACAATACGCAGATGTGAAGATCACAATAGAATCATTAATGAAAGATTATGAAGTTCAAGTAAGACATGAGCAGTCACTCAAGGCACATTACAACTTAAACATGTAGACTGTTGGAACTCAGAAACAAAAACCATCGAGAATCACTTAATTACTTGATCAATCATCTATTAAAGACTCAAAAGGCATGACCAATGATCACAAGCAGACAATATACTATCATAATCAGAACATAAGAGTTCACATACTAATTACAAACATCATAAACTACTGTAATTCTCAGAAGATAACTAGCACATTTATAGCATTTAAAGGAGATGAGCAAAAGAGAGAAACGAGGAATATACTGATCTTTTTGAGGGCAACAGACCAACCGAGGATCTCTCTTAGTGCTTTAGACCTTAGAGGCTTCAAGCTCGAAGCAACGATAATACTCAGAAACAAAGAACATGATTCAATAAGAAACCCTAGGTTTCAAAAATCAGAATTATTTTTAGAGGATAGTGAAGCTGTTTTTCTTCAGTGTTAGGTGTGTGTTTTTCGTGTGTTTGGTGAGAACATTAAAGGCCCCTTTTATAGTGCCATTTAAGGCTCTAGGGTTTCACAAATTCAAATCGGTAGTGGAGAGTGACGCATAGAAGATGATAATAGCAAGATTGAGTGAAATCAAAAATAAAAGGAGGGGAAAATAGTGTTGAGTTTACCTGAGAGGAGGGATCGCCCATTGAACGCAAAGAACCAACTGACAAATCCTAATGCCCAGAGGTCATTGCGTTTGACCTTTGGACAAGAATAATGATGATGGTGCTGATGAGATTCAACCATACATGCCATGGATTTGAAAGAACAAAGGAAGGAATATGCAAACTCAGTAACACAATTTGGGGTCTTAGGGTTTGATTTGGTTTTTGAATTCTATCGGTGAAAATGGGAAAGAGTAGCAGGATTCGCGGATTGTAGAGGACATATAGGCATTTCAGGCTTTGATTGAGATTCCCTTGCACAATTTTGTGCAAGGTCTTTGAGACTGATGGGTTAGGGCAAGAGGAGAGTGGAGAGCATTTTGGGAAACTAGGGCGGCCGAGTGAGGGAAAATGATTAGGGTTTCTGGGGGTGGGGGTGGGTTAGGGGGGTTAATTTGGTCTTTTGGCTTAAAGATGAGAGACGGAACGGGCGCCGTTGGATCTGTTGATCAACGACTCCGATTATTTGGTAATTAGGTTTTGTAGAAATGATTCAAGTGGGAAAATCGACGACCATTAGATAATAGGGTTTTGGACGGTTGAGATTAGATCTATGGGGGCGGGTATTTAGATCAAAAGAAAAAATCATAGAATAAACGTGAGCCATTGATCAGATGGATCAACGACTCAGATGTGGGTATGTTTGTTCGGTGAGTTGAGAGTGAGGGTGACGTGTCACAAGCCAATGGATGTAAAGAGAGTGGCTGGTATCACCATAGTGGAAAGAGATGGGTGTTTGGGTTGGGTGTATTTTCGGACTGGGCTTGCTAATTGGGCCAAAAATAATTTAAAAAATGGCCACTTTGTCTTTGATTTGAGAATTGCGATTGTGGCCCTTTAGTCTTTTAACGCCTTTTGAATTTAATTTAAATAAACTTAATAATTTTTAATAAAATATAGTAAAAATTATAATTACTATATATATACTACTAATTATTTAATTAACTATTTGTAAAACACTTTGTTTTTCCTAAATTGCAACAATAATTTCAAATTTCACATAATAATCTAATTAACTAAAAATTAAAAAATAATTTATCAAATTAATTATAGGATGTAATGTATATATAAGAATTATTATTTTAATAATCTTAAAAATAGTAAATATATTTGTAATTACATAATGTTAATACTACGCAATTAATTTTAAAACTAATACTTAATTAATTCGTAAAAATATGTATTTCTTTTTACAAGAAAACACTTTGAAAATATTTATTTTAAATTATTAAGTATAAATAAATTAATTTAAAAAGGGAGGGTCAAAATTGACCGTCAACAGCTGCCCCTCTTTGACCGGAGACGATGAAAGAGTTTTTGGGCAAAGAAATGGAATCAAAGCCAATTTTGTCCCGACTTTTAAGCACGTATTGCAGGAAGTGGGGATGGTGAATTGCAGGATTAAGTTAAAGAAGAATCTGGGAAGATTTTGGTAATATTGGGGAATCTTTGTGAGATATTGGGGCCAAATTCTGGCTTTGAATTGCTTTTACGTACCTCGGGCTTAACGAGGATCAAGCCTCATATAGTTTTGGAGTGAAGATTTTGAGAAAGCGACACTCGTAGGAATCGACCCAATATCGTATTATGACGATACGATGAGACGGAAGATTGGGCACTCATGATAGCTTGAATTTTACGGCTTGATTTGAAGGAATTGAAATTTTTGAGTTTCACTGATCGTCTTGAGCTTGGATCTTAGGCCCGCTAATGGGTTGGTTATCCCCATACCGTTGTAGTTTGGTCTGCTGCTAAGAAAAAGTTTCACGTTGCGGTGTTTGTTACTGTAAAGCAAATAAAATACACGCATACCAATATATTGTAATGTAGAATATATTAAGATGCAATGTAAATGATGCAGGAATGATGATGCATGGCTGTCGGCGAGTCGTTATTTGGGATCGAGATGATGGGATACTTGGTCTTGACTCAATTTGTTAGCTTGGATGTGTACCGTTCCGCAGCTGTCAGAGCATTTGAAAATTGTCTACACTTGTTGGGAGAGCTTGATTGGTAGAGTGCGCCTGCGCTTGTCGGGAGAGCTTTGTACTAAGAAATGTCTCCGCTTGTCGGGAGAGATTTGTACTTAGAAATATCTCCGCTTGTCGGGAGAGCTTTGTACTGAGAAATGTCTCTGCTTGTCGGGAGAGCTTGATTTGTAAAGTGCGTCGTCACTTGTTGGGAGATCTTTACACTGAAATGTAAAGTAATCTCCGCTTGGGAGTGATTGACTACCGTAATCATGCCTGAAGCTGCATGAGCAAAATGTTAAAACATTCAAGGTAATTGTAAATGAAATGAAAGCATGCCCAAGAGATACTCTTGACTGCGAAACTAAGTTGCGGCCATCGATTGGCAGAACATCGGCGACGAGGTTTGTGATTGTCTATTCTGGCATCCGTTGCGATAGAGCGGCGATGCGAATTGCTTTGCTGGCAAAGTTTGTAGTTTGCTATATACAAGGCTCCGATTGGCGAAGCCGACGTTCGATTTGTACAAGGCACTCCGATTAATTGAGCTGACGGTTTGCTACATACATGACTTCAACTGGTAAAGTCTACGTTTGATTTGTACAGGGCGTTCCGATTGAGCTGATGATTTCCTATATACAAGACTTCAATTGGCAAAGCCGACGACTCATTTGTACAAGGTGCTCTGATTAGTTGACATGCGGTTTGCTATGTACAAGTTTTCCCGTATCAGCGGTCTGACTCCATGGTACCTATAAAGGATTCAAAAGTTAGCTTTAGCTGTACTAGAAAATTCTAAGAGAAAAGGAAAAGAGATAGTCTTAGGCAAGTGGCGGATATATCATTGCCCTAGTGTGGTCCTAGTGCTTCCTTACTCCTTGTCGACCCTGCACTAAAAGAAAACTTCTTAGTGGTTGGGGGGGGGGGGAGTTGTCGACCACAGTATTGGTTTGCCCCGACCTGGGACATGATTACGCCGTGAAGTTTGGTAGATGGAACAATTTACTGTATAGGTATATCTTGTTTTAGAAAACATTTTGAAGATAGCTTGTTTTTTAAGGCAAATGCCATCATTCCGGATTATGACATGTTACGAAAGGTTCTCCACACGTGAGCGTATCTTCTTGAAGTTGATACCGATCTTCCGTGATGCTTCTGACAAAGCTGCTACTTGCTGTCATGACTACGTCCTAATTTGAACTAATGCATTACAAGGCTTTTCCTAAGGTTATGACTGAACCCTTTCAGGTTGCCTACGTATCCGAAATGGATTCAAGTATGAACGTAGTTTGTGGATTATGATGAAATATGGTGAAAATGATCGAGCCTGACTCAGACAACCTACGTATCCAAATGGAATGAGGTCAAGACGTAGTTCGATTACAACATATGCGAAATGATGAGATTAAGAATGAAAATGGCCGAGTCTGACTTAGACAACCTATGTATCCAAGTGGAATCAGGCCAAAACGTAGTTCAATTACAAAAGATGACTAAATACGATGACGATTGCCTATGCATTCCTTTTCTAAGGAAATCAAGTTGGCATAGTTCCTGAGCAACGTACAAAAGTGATATTTGGGTTTTCTATTACAAGAGAAAGGGGGAGAGAAACCGAACCCTATGTGGGTTGCCTTCGTATTCTTCAGTGGAAAGTCAGGTTGAACGTAGTTCTATTACATTAAAACCTAACTCTATTTATCTTCAGACATAGTATCTCTTGATTACGTCTGAGTTGATAGGCTTCGTGTTGACTCTTCCATCTATTTCTGCCAAGATTAGAGCTCTACCCAACAATGCTCGGTGAACCACG
Source organism: Nicotiana tabacum (assembly GCF_000715075.1). Lineage (NCBI taxonomy): Eukaryota > Viridiplantae > Streptophyta > Magnoliopsida > Solanales > Solanaceae > Nicotiana > Nicotiana tabacum. The sequence goes on from NC_134088.1 coordinate 47,674,940, forward strand.
TAAGAACCTTGCCAGTTTGGTGTGAACTTTCCTTTGGCTTCTTTTTGATGGGGAAATAGTTTCTTCAAAACCAACTGCCCCGGTGTGAATTGGCGAGGCTTCACTCTCTCGTTAAATACGCTGGACATCCTGTTATGATATAGCTGACCATGACATACTGCATCCATTCTTTTCTCATTAATGAGCATGAGTTATTCCTGTCTGACCCGTATCCACTCTGCGTCATCCAATTTTGCCTTTTGAATCATTCTTAAAGACGGTATCTCAACCTATGCGGGTATCACAACTTCAGTGCCGTATACCAACATGTACGGCGTTGCCCTAGAGGTAGTCCGATAACCCAATAAAGCAAAAGGTAGTTTCTCGTGCCATTGTCTGTGATTGTTTCCTTCTTTTCGCAGAATCCTCTTTATATTCTTGTTGGTTGCCTCGACTGCCCCATTCATTTGTGGTATGTAGGCTATGGAATTGCAGTGGATGATTCTGAACTTCTCACAGATTTCTCTCATAAGGTTGCTGTTGAGGTTAGCATCATTGTCAGTAATGATAGATTCTGGTATCCCAAATCTGCAGACGATGTTGTTACGGACAAAATATGCCACTACCTTCTTCGTGAGGGCCTTGTAAGTATATGCCTTGACCCATTTGGTGAAATAGTCGATAGCTACCAATGAAACGATGTCCGTTTGATGTGGTAGGTTCTATAGGTCCAATCACGTCCCTACCCCTGGTGGCGAACGGCCAAGGTGAACCCATTACATTTAACTCATTTGGTGGAACCTGGATGAAATCCCCGTGAATATAGCACTGGTGACACTTCTGCACGTAGCGGATACTGTCGCTTTCCATAGCCATCCAAAAGTATCCAACTCTCAAAATCTTCTTAGCCAATGTGAACCCATTCATGTGGGGTCCGCGCGTCACTGCATGTATTTCTTCCAATAGTCTTGTTGCTTCAGCAGCGTCTACACATCTCAACAAACCTATGTCTCGGGTCATCTTGTACAGGATTCCCCGTTGAGGAAAAAATGGTTTGCCAGCCTCCCGAGGGCTCGCTTTTGACCATTAATAGCATCTTCCGGTTATTCTCTGGTTGCAAGGAATCTCTTGATGTCGTGATACCATGGTTTACCTCCTGGTTCTTCATCTACATGGAAGCAATAGGCATGTTGATCCCTGATCTCTACCTTGATAGGGTCAATGTAGTTCTTGTCCGGATGCAGAATCATATATGATAGGGTTGCAAGGGCATCGGCGAACTCATTCTGAATCCTGGGGACATGCTTGAACTCAATCTTTGTGAACTTCTTACACATCTCCTTCGCATAGTGCATGTATAGAAGTATCTTGACATTCTTGGGGGACCATTCTCCTTGGACTTGGTGTATCAACAAATCGGAATTTCCTATGACCAAAAGTTCTTTGATATTCATTCGACTGCCATTCTGATCCTAAGGATGCATGCTTCGTATTAAGCGATATTATTAGTGCAAGGAAATCTTATCTTTGACGATGCTGGATAGTATGTCTAGATTCCGAAATCAGGACTGCCCCAATTCCGACTACTTTGAAATTGTTTGCTCCATCGAAAAACATTCGCCACCCAGGGTATGATTCTACAATATACTCTCCGGCAAATAGTACTTCTTCATCGGGGAAATACGTGGTAAGGGGTTCGTAATCACCATCCACTGGATTTTCTTTGAGGTGGTCGGCTAAAGCTTGTCCTTTGATAGCCTTCCGAGTTATGTATACAATGTCAAATTTGCTGAGGAGAATTTGCCATTTAGCTAGCTTTCCGGTCGGCATTGGCATTTGGAAAATGTACTTGAGCGGGTCGAGCCTAGATATCCGATGCGTAGTGTGTGCCGACATATAATGCCTTAATTTTTGAGCAATCCAAGTTAGAGCTCAACAAGTGTGTTCTATCAGGGTATACTTGGCCTCGCATGGCGTAAACTTCTTACTTAAGTAGTAGATGGCCTGCTCCTTTCTCCCAGTTTCATCATGCTTCCCCAACACACAGCCGAAGCCGTTATCCAAGACTTACAAATAGAGCAATAATGGCTTCCCTGGTTCTGGAGGAACCAACACTGGCGGGTTTGGTAGATACTCATTGATTTTGTCGAAGGCTTTCTGGCACTCTTCTGTCCATTTTGTGGCGGCATCTTTCTTCAACAGTTTGAAAATAGGTTCACAGATTACCGTGGACTGGGCTATGAAACGACTGATGTAATTCAATCTACTCAGGAAACTCATGACATCTTTCTTGCTCTTTGATGGCGTTAATTCCTGAATGGCCTTGATTTTTGATGGTTCTAGTTTTATCCCCCTTCCTGCTTACAATGAAGCCAATATTTTTCCAGCGGGGACTCCGAACGCGCACTTTGCTGAGTTCAACTTCAAATTGTACCTTCGCAGGCATTCGAAAAATTTCCTCAAGTCGTCCAAGGGCGCTAAGTTTTTTCGAGACTTTATGATGACGTCATCCACATACACTTCGATCTCCTTAAAAATCATGTCGTGAAAGAGGGTCGTCATGGCCCTCATGTAGGTGGCGCCAGTGTTCTTGAGACCGAACGGCATAACTCTATAACAGTAGACTCTCTAAGGTGTGGTGAAAGCCGTCCTCTCTGCATCTTCCTCATGTATCAAGATTTGATGGTATCTAGCAAAACAATCCACAAATGACTGCAGTTCATTCTTTGCACAGTTGTCGATGAGGATGTGGATATTTGGCAAGGGAAATCATCTTTTGGACTAGCTTTGTTGAGATCTCGGTAGTCCACACATATTTTGATCTTCCCGTCTTTCTTGGGTATTGGGACGATATTTGCCAACCAGCTTGGATAGTTGGTGACCCTTACTACATTTGCTTCTATCTGTTTGGTCACTTCTTCCTTTATCCTCAGACTTAAATCGGGTATGAATTTTCTGGGTTTCTTCTTGACTGGTGGTCTAGTAGGATTGGTGGGCAGTCTATGCGAGACAATGTCAGTACTTAATCCTGGCATGTCATCATACGACCATGCGAACACCTCGATGTACTGTCGGGGGAGCTCTACCAGTTTTTCCTTTTGCTCGGTTTCTAGTGAATGTTGATTCTGGTTTCTTTTACATCTTCTTCACTTCCAAGATTTACCACTTCTGTTTCTTCGAGGTTGGGCTTTTTTTGACTCTCCAACTGCTCGATCTCCGATGGGAGATTATCGGGCATCATGCTCTCGTCATACTCCTCATAATTCGGGAGATTGCACTCAGTGGTTTCGTTACATGTCATAATCGCGGAACGAGGGTTCATAGTAGCTTGATTACTAAAAAGAAAAGCTAAGTATAAATAAAGCGGTAAATAAAGTTGCAATATTTGAGAAAATGATTCTTTTATTTCATCAAAAGGGGAACGTCTTAAGCGTTCACAAGAGGAAAATGACAAAAAGGTATTGACACGGTACACACCTCAATTGACCGTGCACTTTTCAAAAGAAAACTTTTACAGTTCCATACTAACAAGACTCCAGGTGAACCAAAGATGGACTGGCGGTCCAATTCCGCAGCCCTTCCCCTAGTTCGGCATCCCTGATAGTCAGTGTCTTGATGTCAGCCCCTTCATAGCATTCTTCAATCATATTCACGAACAATTTTCCCATCCCGTCAATGATATCATCTTCGGGTACTGAACTCTATCCCGGACTTGCAACATGCTCTGGAACAAAAACCTTTTTCTCGAAGCTAATGGTGCGAGCTTTTCCTTTAGGAGGCTGATATCCTATGCCAACCCTTCCTTTCTACCCATTATGTTTAATTGGCTATGTGATTTCATCTGACTTGGCTCCTAACCTTGTTCCTGGCCTGTATCTATATTTCATCATACCTCATAGCCATCTTGGATCTATACGGTGATTGCATTCCTAAGTTTTGTTCAGTCTTTTCCATCTCGGTAGTCTGCATGATTTCCACTGCATGGAAGGCAACTCCGTCTAACCCTTCAATGAATGGAACATCATACTCCAAATAGGCAGAGTGACCCCACTCGCCATGAACCATGATCTCCTGACATCCCCACTAAAATTTTATGCATTAGAGCAAAGTGGATGGAACGACCCCTGCCATATGTATCCAGGTCCTGCCTAGCAGCAAATTGTAGGAAGAGGAGATATCTATTACTTGAAACAACACCGAAAAATCGACCGGCCTAATCTGTAAGGCTAAATAAATTTCTCCAATAACATCCTTTTGCGAACCATCAAAGTCTCTCACCCTTACGTGGCTTTCCTTGACTTCCCTCAAATGAATTCCTAACTCCCGGAGGGTGGAGAGCGGACAAATATTGACTCCCAACCCTCTATCGACCAGCACCCGGGACACCACTTTGTCCCCACATTTGACAGTGATATGAAGAGCCTTGTTGTGACTTGCACCTTCGATAGGAAGTTCATCTCTTCTAAAGGTGATCATGTTTGCTTCGACTATTTTCCCAATTGTCGTGGCCAACACTTCACTAGTGGTGTTACTTGGTATACTTACCCCACTTAGTTCTTTCAATAGGGCCTCCTTATGAATGTAGGAGCTCATTAATAGATCCATGATTGATATTTGCGCTGGAGTTTTCTTCAGATGCTCCTCCACAGAATACTCTTTGCTTGACATTCTCTTCCAAAACTCGACAGCTTCTGGGTCTGTTATGTTCCTTCTTGGAATTTTTTCTCTCCCCGGGTTTCCTCGATTACCATCTTCAGGAGCGTAGCATCTCCAAGACCTAGTCATACAATGTGCTGCAACAACGTCTGTCATTTTGGCCTTTCCTTTTTGTTGGTACGTCCATGGGACAGTTTTTGTATTCCCGGATTTCTTTGTCTCCTGTAGTAGCAGCAGGTTGCTGCGGATAAGTCTGAACAATCACTATAGGTCTCAATTGCACTGTAATAATCGAAGCCTTTTGAGGAGGGATCCTGGCGGCTTATGCATTTCCTATAGTGACAATTGTTCCCTTTAGGTCATACTCTTTGTCCAATGCGATCATGTTATCTACCTGATTTCGATGATTTGGCAGCGGATTGCGATTCACACTGGGCGGTGCCAGAGTGCACTAAATGGCCCGGCTCTTGATCAGGGTTTCAATTTCATTTTTGAACTTAAAACAATCTTCAGTATCATGCCTAGGTACATTGGAATGGTTCACGCATCTTTTAGTGGCATCAAAATACTTGGAGGGATGTTCAGGAACCCTTCCTTTGATTAGGTGTATCAATCCTGCTCTTCTCAATCTCTCAATTAATTGGGCCAGAGGCTTAGCAATCGGGGTATAAGTTCTAGGATCCCTTTTTTCAAAGTTGGGACAAGGGCGTGGTGCATAAGCAGGTCGATTTTGATGAGTAGTGGTTTGGACATGAGCATATGGTCGTTATGGGTTTTGGTTGTTGTTGGTTCGAAGAGGGTTGTATTGTGGTTGAGGGTGGTAATATGGCCGGGTGTTATAGACTGGAGCGTAAGTGGGTGGTGGTGAATGGTTGTTTTGGGAATAAGAGGTGATTCTGTGATGTCGGTTGGGTTGGTAGTAAGGGATGACTGCTGAGACCTCCTCTTTCTTCTTCTTTCTGCTACCGATTGACCCTGACTGGATGGCCTTGCTGGCCGCTTGCAGTGCTGCCATGGATAGTACTTTACCGGATTTTATGCCCTCTTCTAAGAAATCTCCCATCTTAACTTGCTCGGTGAATTTTTGTCCCATCATTCCCATCATCTTTTCAAAGTATATTTCCTCCTGGGCTCTGATGAAATACTTGGTTAGTTCACTGTCGTCCAGTAGAGGTTACGCCCCGACAACCTCTGACCTCCATCGGCGTGCATATTCTTTGAATGACTCAGATGGTTTTTTCTGCAGGTTCACCGGTGCGAACCGATCAGGAGTGATCTTTGTATTAAATCGACAACGATTCATGAAGTCCTCCACCATATCTTGCTAAGTTCTTCAATTTCGCGGATCCTGTCGAGTATACCAGGTGAGTGCTTCTCCCATCAGACTTCTTATAAATAACTTCATTCTTAGCTTTTCGTTCCTCCCCACTCCGACTAACTTGTCATAATATGCCCTCAAATATGCGTGAGGGTCCCCCGTCCCATCAAAGATATCAAACTTTGGGGGTTTGTACCTTGCTGGCATATCCACATCTGGATGAATACACAGATCCTCGTAGTACAAACTTTCACTTCCTCGGGCAACTTGGAGGCTTTTCATTTGCCTTCTCAACATTTGCAACTGCTCAGATACTGATTCTTCCTTCTTATTCCTGACCTCTCTCTCCATCTCGGTGATTGGTCAATCTCATAAGGCACCCTGACCGTGACAGGTGCTGTAAATGTAGGTTCAAAAATGGCTTATACAGGGGGAACGTACCACTCATGGGTGGCAGCATGTGCCACAGGTATGTGCTGGTTAATGGTGAAAGTGACTCCGTCACGAGGAGGGGTAGTTGCATTAGTGGTAATAGGTGAGTTTTGTGATGTCTGAGTGTATTGTGGTACGTAAGGAGTGTGAATAAGGGGATATGGTGGGTTAGTGGGGGTCACTGGAGGTATGACTTGAGTGGTAGGAGCTGAAGTGGGGTTGTTGTTTTGGCATGGTGTGGAAGGAAAGTGGTCGGGGAGTGAATCAAAGAAGGGAATCAAGGTGGTTGAGGAAGTCTTATGATGACCAGGTGCGCTAGCTCCCTGATATGTTATACCCCCCCCTTAAGGATTCTATTTCCTAGGCCATCCTGGACATGTGTTCATCATTCCTGGTGTTGTCTTTTCCCCCAGATCACCCCGGGCTGTCAGCTATGACCAGAGCATGTTCAATTGGGTCTTCTGCGGCTGACATCTTTCCTTTTGACCTTAGATTGTATTGTGGTTCCACCAGTTTTGGTCGACACAAACCAACTTTTTTATTTTTGGGGATAATAATAAAGCAAAATAAAAATAAGAAGAAAGAAAAGAAAAAGGAACATGAGTCAGTTCCTTTATTTATACAAGCAGGAAATCACACAGAGCAAATAATTTGTGCATTACAGCTAGCGCGTTTCCTAGAATTTGTAGGGACCTCTCATTGCCGGAGGTAGGCCTAATTCGCTGAGTTTTGACAAACATTTAGACTTGACATATTTAGATCCGAAGCAATTTGTTTTAATCGATAGTTTGGACTGATACAAGTGGGAACAAAGATTATATCATTGTTTCATAGAACTGCATGGGCTTGGACAACTTGCCCCTTTTGGAAAATAAAAGAGAGAAAATTAGGGATAAGTGGGAGAGAGGGGAATCAACCATTTCTAATAACCACCCCCGAGTCGTTTCCCATATCCTTCTCTTCTTCTGGCTCCTCCTCCGGATGCTCCTCCGGGTCTTCCTCAAACTCCTCCTCATCATCTTTGAATTTAGACTCCTCCTCCGGATCTTCTTCTGGCTATGTGCTAGACTCTATCTAGATGCACTCCACTACCCGGTCATCGTCTTTTGCAGGTGGCAACATATTGTCAATGGATCCTGGGACCACCTGATGGTGCATTGAAGTGGTCACAAGATAATGTGGCAGATCTCATGGTAAATTTGTAAAGCAGCCACCGCGTCCTCTAACCAGGCTATACCCTCTCTGCTTGACCGGGCCAGCTCTTTTTCTTCATTTATCCAGACGTAATACTCAGGAGTACACCACGAGTTTTGACCCATAGGAATTGTGACGAGGTCGTTCCACTCTTCTTGTGGCATTCTTATCTGGGGAATTGGAATCTGCCAGTTGTACTCATCCTCGTATAGCGATGTATTTGTCCACAGAGGCACATCTTGGATCATTCCGCACTGTCTGAGGACCCGCAAGGGTGAGTATGGTTGAATGTCTTCCAGTCTGATCAGCTCAATGAAGTATTTCTGAGGAGTCCTCAAGATTGCCCTTTCACCTAACTAGGAGAGCTTCTAGTTGATCCATTCTCCCGTCAGATTGTCCAGTGTTTCCCTCTATTCTTCTTGCCCATGTGGGGAGACCCACTGTCTCATTCTTTCATTATGGCTACGGATCATATTGTTGACACCCACAAAGTAGTCGATGGTGGCCTCTCGCTGGAAGAAATGTTCAGTATCCCAGATCTAAAGCAACAAGTTAAAACCTTTAAAGAAATTATAACCTCGTGCACATGCGGACAGATTCCTCATCATCTCAGCTAACACCATCGGCACCAAATTAGCTTGAAGATTGCCCCGAAAAGTCACCAGAACAACTGGTAACAAGTTGATGTTGATACGGCCCCTTCGACGCAGGAAGACCAATAGTCCCAATAGTGCCATTGAGAAAGTGATAGGCCTGAGACTCTCCCACGTCACTTTGTTACATTGAAACTCCTCTGAATACCATTCGTAGCTTTCACGGTGCCCAAATCTATCAAACAACTGGTCGAGGCTCACCCATCCGTCCTCGATACTTTTAAGACTCCTACTGTTGGCAAGGCCTAAGGCATCCAAGAATCGGTAACCGGTCATAGTAACTGGCAATACCGGCTTTCTTCCATTGAATGATAGCTCCGTGAAACTTGTGACTTCTTCCAATGTCGGTACTAACTCATAGTTGGCAATTTTGAACACCACCTTAGCCAGATCCCAAAATTCTATCAACAGGCGAGTGAGCACCCTGTCTGCTCGGATGTTCAGCAATGCTGTTAATGCCTCAGGTGTGTTCAAACATCATCTCCGTGTTCCCGACAAATATTCTTCCACCACTATTTCAACTTATGTAGTGCTCCCATTACCATGCCGATTTCAGGGATGTTTTGGTTGATTTGCATTTTCTCAGGTGGGTAAAAGAAAGATGTTTGGGTAAGTGTTTGCTTTGGATCTTTAAGTGTCTTGTCAGGTTTGTTTGTCTTTCCATAGAAGTTATGTCGTTGGGTGCATGACCCGTAGACATTAGGGTGGCTTTCCTAGTTGTTTGTCGGTGCCAAGGACCGACTCACCTAAGGTTTATGCAGTATGACCTATTTTACTAGAGTAGAGTGTTTCTTACTTTTGAATTGGACTAAAGGCTGTGAGAAGTTATGTCAATTGACCTGACAAAGCCATTCTATGCTAGAGAGTTTTGAAAAGAAGGTTCGGAGGGGTGTAAAAGATGACCCTCGCGTGCCATTGTGTGTGATAGTGTATGACCAAGACCCGATAGGAAGAAATGTGATGACAGTGTATATAAAGCAGTAACAGACAAGGGTGTAGAGGCAATATCTATAAAGAACAAATAAAGCAGGTAAGCATGTAATTACAAATTTATCTATAATTAAAGAAATGTATAAATAAATCTTGATGCCAAATTAGTCTAAGTCTGCTAAGTTCAGAACCTAAGTGTGAATCCCTAGTAGAGTCGCCATGTTGTTGCACCCTATTTTGCACTAATCAAGACATATTTCAACTTGTGGTTTCTTTGTTGTTGATAAAAGAGAGTCGCCACCTAATATTTAAAGGTATACTAGGGTACCTTTTTAATTACTAAGTTACATTTTTATTGGTCTGCTAACCGGTGAGATTATGGGTAAGGGTTCTTGTTCTTCTAAGGGGAAGGTGTTAGGCACCCCTTAAAATCTACCTGAGGTAGCTCCATATGACTTAGACTAATTTTAAGGAATCAGTTATTTATACTATGCTTAATTACTATTAAAGCATGTGTGTGTGTGTGTGTGTATATATATATATATATATATATATATATATATATATATATATATATATATATATATATATACTAAGGGAGGGTATATATAAGGGATGTAAGACTTAAGAGGGATGTGAGATAAAAAGGTCTAGAGATAGGTTAAAAGAGTTCTGAAAGTAGTCCATATTTTATAAGGCATGTAAAAATGAGATTAAGTTATGGAAGCAGTTGATTTAGGGAATGAGTGTTTATATAACTCTAAAAGATATTTGTAAGAAAGTGAACATAAATATACCTTGATTATAAAATCTGAAAAGAGGCGGTCTTTTAGAAATCCATTTTGGGCGATAATACTTCACCGTTGTTTTATAAAAATCTGATTTTACCTCTTGTTTAGTAAAATTGGCAATTCTATCTGATTTTTCTTTTTGAAACAAATAGGGCTGCTGTTTTTGACTAAAATCTTGGCTTCAAAAATCTTTTTAGAGAGGCAAGTGATCGGTGAGATTAAAATGGTACATGAAGATTATAATTAGTGAAATAAGGATTAGTTACTAACTAATTCCTTTTAAATCCTATATTATTTAAAGCTTGCCTATGTTTCATATGATATTAAAGCATGAAGATAAAGTATGTGATCTAATATATGAGTGTTAAATAAACAATAACAAAATATGATAAAGCGATAAGGCAGTAGGTAAAAGTAATGAAGCACTAAACTAGATTAAGGAAGCACTAAATAATAACAAAGGAAATGAGGGAAAGAAGATTGGACTCTGATGGTTGGGCCTCCAGAAGGTAGGCCAAACATTTGAAAGATACGACTACAGTTGACTGGACCCTCCAGAAAAAATGCAACAAGGCTGGCTTGGGCCTGAGTTCCTTAGGAACTTAGCAGGCCCTAATGTGTACATGCCCAAAAAGAAAGAAAGTCATTAGATGTATATTCCATATTTTCAGCATATTCAAACATGCATGAAATATATATAAGCAGATGACTGGAACAATAAATTATCAATATTCAAATACTATGGGAAAATATACCAATGTGGTGGTTATACATGGCAAATAATTTGCATTGAAAATCTTTCGTTATCATTAAACACTAAACCCCTAAAGAACCCAAAGTGTCAATGAGCTAAGGGCCCCTAAAGAACCCAAAGTGTCAATGAGCTAAGGGCTAAGGAGAAAGCTCTACTCAAGGTTGATGCCCCCTTTAAATCCCCCGACACTTCAAAGTTCCCAAAGGACTCAAGGCCTAAGCCAATGCTTGTACCGGGGAGGGCAGCCCAACCTAGAGCTAAACTTCACTCCCAAATACCCTTAACCACTAACGACTTATTTTCCCTATGAGTTTAAATGCCAATGAGGCCTTTTCAGTGTAAACTAAATGCCATATCATTACTTACCCCAAAAATATACCTTCCCTCCTAACATAAGAACACACATTCTACATTTGATACCAAATAAAGGAATACATATCAAGAGAATTTAAAGGTCTGACTTTTGAACACGCACAAGAGAGGGGCAGACACATCACAAGCATACTAACATTAGGGAAGATCATACTCAAAGTTAAGGCAAGCTATACAGGGTTCATATTGGTAACAACACAAAGATACAGATGCTCATGTCCCTAGCAAACCAAATGTGAACTAATTGGTTTCCTTCTAGCACATTCATGGGTTGACGACACTACTTAGCACTTTCAAGTTCATGAATAAAGATTCAGACAAACAGTTATGACTGGCCACTTTTACAGAAGGCATCAGAAACAAGATTGAACTCTCAACGTGACTACAAGTTCACAGATTTGAACATGGAATCCCTAAGGACTCAACATAGTCATACTCCTAACAATATTAACCTTAACAAGTCATCATGTTTAGACAATATCAACAAAGGACCTCATAAGGTTTAAGAATCAGGTTCAATTTCAAATTAACAATAGGGAAAGGACTAGAGTGGTTCGGGACAGAGCATGATATCAGGAATCAAACAGGAACATACGGTATTCTGTTAGTTATATGAACACTTCAAGTGAGGTTATGACTTCATATAGACAGGGGAGCCTTGCACATTACAAGATTAAGTTAAACATGTCATAAAGAGAGGGAGTTACAGATAAAGGAAGCATTGTATCAAAACAAGTTTAACTTAGACATAAGTCTATCTTAGTATCTAAGTGTAAAGTAGTCATGCTTCAACTTTTAAAAAAAAAAATTATCACTTGATTATAACAGAATAACTAAGTCCTACTTTTATGGAAGATAATCTTAAAGATAAATGCATGCAAGCTTCACAAAGTGAGTAGTAGTTTAAAGAGATTAAAGACAAGGAAGTACTGCACCAAGTAGGTTTTGAATTGAACATGTAACTATAGGTTTTAACTGATCATGAGGCAACTAAGTTTAGTTGTACAACAATTATCAATCACTTATAACAAAACAGGATCATGACTTGTTCTATAAAGAAAGGATAACTCCATCTTAGCAAAATGTATACAATAGCACTATTAGGATTCATGAAAAGAAGACAATTTAACTCAAACAATGCAAATGTATCCAACAGTTAGGTATAATCATGTGAATGCCATAGTAACATCCCAGAAGTTGTTTTTAAAGTTAACACATACTAGTATAGAGAGTAAGAACATATATACACTTAGATTTTCATGCTTAAGTTAAATGGTAGGTGATATGAACTCAGGAACCTTCAAGTTTATCTCTATTAGGATTATTAAATCATAAACTCGATCACATGACAAACGGAACAAAGGAAAAACAATAGGCAGAGGTGAAGATCACATTAGAATCCTCAATGAAAGATTATGATGTTCAAGTAAGACATGAGCAGTCACTCAAGGCACATTACAACTTAAACATGTAGTATGCTGGAACTCAGAAACAAAAACCATTGAGAATCACTTAATAACTTGATCAATCATCAATTAAAGACTCAAAAGGCATGACAAATGATCACAATCAGACAATATACTATCATAATCAGAACATAAGCATTCCCATACTAATTACAAACATCATAAACTACTGTAATTCTCAGAAGAAAACTAGCACATTTATAGCATTCAAAAGAGATTAGCAAAAGAGAGAAATGAGGAATATAGTGACCTTTTGAGGGCAATAGACCAAACGAGGATCTTTTTTAGTGCTTAAGACCTTAGAGGCTTCAAGCTCGAAGCAACGATAGTACTCAGAAACAAAGAACAAGATTCAATAAGAAACCCTAAGTTTTGAAAAATCAGAATTACTCTTAGAGGATAGTGTAGCTTTTTTTCTTCAGTGTTAGGTGTGTGTTTCTCGAGTGTTTGGTGAGAACATTAAAAGCCCCTTTTATAGTGCCATTTAAGGCTCTAGGGTTTCACAAATTCAAATCAGTAGTGGAGAGTGACGCATGGTAGGTGATGATAGCAAGATTGAGTAAAATCAGAAAAAAACATAGGGGGAAAATAATGTTGAGTTTACCTGAGAAGAGGGATCGACTGTTGAAGGCAAAGAACTAACGGACAAACCCTAATGTCCAGAGGTCACTGCATTTGACCTTTGGACAAGAATAATAATGATGATGGTGAAGAGATTCAACCATGCATGCCATGAATTTGAAAAGACAAAGGAAGGAACATGCGAACTCAGTAACACAATTTGGGGTCTTAGGGTTTGATTTGGTTTTTGAATTCTATCGGCAAAAATGGGAAAGAATAGCAAGATTCGTGGATAGTAGGGGACATATAGGCATTTCAGGCTTTGATTGAGATGACCTTGCACAATTTTGTGCAAGGTTTTGGAGACTGATGGGTTAGGGCAGGAGGAGAGTAGAGAGCATTTTGGGAAACTATGGTGGCCGAGTGAGGGGAAATGATTAAGGTTTCTGGGGGGATTGGTTTGGTCTTTAGGCTTAAAGATGATAGATGGAACGTGAGCCGTTGGATATGTTGATCAACAACTCCGATTATTTGGTAATTAGGTTATGTAGAAATAATTTAAGTGGGAAAATCGGTGGCCGTTAGATGATGGGGTTTTGGACGACTGGGATTAGATCTTTGAGGGTGGGTATTTAGATCAAAAGAAAAAAATAGAGAATAAACGTGAGCCGTTAATCAGATGGATCAACGACTTAGCTGTGGGTGTGTTTGTTCTGTGAGTTGAGAGTGAGGGTAACATGTCACAAGCCGATTGGTGCAAAGAGTGTGGCTGGGTTCGCCATAGTGGAAAGAGATTGGTGTTTGGATTGGGTGTATTTTTGGACTGGGCTTGTTAATTGGGCCAAAAATAATTTAAGGAAAGGCAACTTTGTCTTTGATTTGAGAATTGCGATTGTGGTCCTTTTGTCTTTTAACCCCTTTTGAATTTAATTTAAATAAACTTAACAATTTTTAATAAATGCGGTAAAAATTATAATTACTATATATACTACTAATTATTTAATTAACTATTTGTAAAACACTTTGTTTTTCCTAAATTGCAACAATAATTTCAAATTTCACATAATAATCTAATTAACTAAAAATTAAAAAATAATTTATCAAATTAATTATAGGATGTAATGTATATATAAGAATTATTTTAATAATCTAAAAAATAGTAAATATATTTGTAATTACATAATATTAATACTACGCGATTAATTTTAAAAACTAATACTTAATTAATTTGTAAAAATAAGTATTTGTTACTAGAAAACACTTTTAAAAATATTTATTGTAAATTCTTAAATATAAATAAATTAGTTTAAAAAAGGAGGGTCAAAATTGACCGTCAACACGAGTCATAAGCAAGTTTAGTAGAGTCTTGTGGATCAGTACATATACGTCTGTACTTAACTTCGACAGGCTATGAAACTATTTGAAAGTTTTACTTCTTTCATCCCCTATTGTGCTGATTTGTTGATTTCGGAAATTGAACCTTTGTCTTTTTATTCTCTCACAGATAGTGAGGACACAAGCTTCGGTTACCGATGATGTTTCCCTCGGTGCCGGTGTTGCTAGAGTTCGGGGCAGAGGCTAAGGCAGAGGTGGAGCACTTGCTAAAGCGAGGGGATGTGCTAGGACCGCGAGTAAGGAGCCACTTGTAGCTCCGGTTGGGGAGCAGACACTCGAGGCGCCTGTTGCTACCACTGGACTTTAGGAGACTTTAGCGCACTTCCTGAGCATGTTTGGTACCTTGTCTCAGGCGATTGATCCTAGTTGCACCAGCTACTTCTCAGGCTAGGGGAGGAGCTCAGACTCCCGCTGCCCATACTCCAGAGCAGCAGGCTCATGTTTATCAGGCCCCGAGTGTTATGCCGGTGTAGCCCGTGATTGTAGTTCAGCCCGAGGTCAGGCCAATGGCGTAAGAGGAGGAGCAGAATAGGTTAGAAAGGTTCAAGAAGTATCCTCCTACTTTTAGTGGCGCAATATCCTAGGTTGCACAGGGTTTTCTAGACTAGTGTCACCTTATTCTACGTACTATGGGCACCGTGGAGTTGAGCGGGGTTGACCATACTACTTTCCAACTGACATATAGATGGTGACAGACTTATGAGGAGAGTAGACCAGCGAGTGCAACGCCACTTACATGGGCTCCGTTCATTGATCTCCTTTTGAGGGAGTTCATTCCATGGACGATCAGGGATGCGTTGCGCACCGAGTTCAAGCAATTACACTAGGGGACTATAACTGTGTCCGAGTATGCTATGAGGTTTAGTGAGTTATCTCGTCATGCACCTCCTTTAGTTTCCACTGTTAGAGAGAGAGTCCACAAATTTATTGAGGGACTCAGTTACGGTCTTAGATTTGGGATGGCACGGGAGTTGGAGACTGATAATCCATTTCAGTTGGTTATGGTGATCACTAGGAGGTTAGAGCGTATCCGCGGCCAAGAGAGAGAGGATGAAAGGCCAAGAGGCCTCAAGATTTTAGAGGGTTTAGTGGTCCCCGCTCTGCAGTTTCAGCTCATTATGGTAGAGGTTTTATCCGTTGACCAGTTCAGTCTGCACTCCAGGTTACTCGTAGTGCTCCAACTATTCAAGGACCTCAGAGTACTCATTTTGGACAACCATCTTCCAGTGCACCTCCTGCACGGGGTTCCTACAACAATTATTCTAGCCGTCCGGGTCAGACTCAGTATCAACAGCCACACCCGCAGAGAGGTTGTTTTGAGTGTGGTGATACTAGACACATGGTGAGGGATTGTCTCAAGCTTCAGAGGGGTGGACCTCTGCATATTACTCAAGCTATGGTTTTTGCTCTATTTGCTACTCTACTTGCACAACCAACTAGGGGTTGAGGACATGCGGGTAGAGGACATCCTAGAGGGAGAGGCCAGGCCCGTTGTTATGCTTTTCCTAGTTGGACTGAGGCTGTTGCATCAGATGCTATCATCACAGGTATTGTTCCGGTCTGTTATAAGATGCATCAGTTTTATTTGATCTGGGTTTCACTTATTCGTATGTGTCATCCTATTTTGCTTCATATTTGGATATGTCTTGTGATTCTTTGAGTACCCCTGTTTATGTGTCTATGCCCGTTGGGGATTCTATTGTGCTAGACCGGGTCTATCATCCTTGTTTGGTCATGATCGGGGGTTATAAGAATAGGGTTGACCTTCTGCTACCTAATATGGTGGATTTTGATGTGATTTTGGGTATGGATTGGTTGTCACCATATCACGCTATTCTTGATTGTCATGCTAAGACCGTGACGTTAGCTATGCCGGGGTTGCCGAGGTTGGAGTGGAGAGGTTCATTAGGTCATGTTCCTAGTAGGGTGGTGTCTTTCCTGAAGGCACAACAGATGGTTGAGAAGGGGTGCTTGGCATACTTAGCCTTTGTGAGGGATGTAAGTGCGAATACTCCTACCGTTGAGTCAGTTTCGGTAGTGAGAGAGTTTCCAGATGTGTTTCTAGCAGACCTACCGGGCATGCCACCTGATAAGGATATTGATTTTGGTATTCATTTGGTGCACAACACTCAGCCCATCTCTATTCCATATCGCATGGCACTAGTGGAGTTGAAGTATCAAAGGAATAACTTCAGGAGTTGCTTGATAAAGGTTTTATCAGATCGAGTGTTTTACCTTGGGGTGCTCCAGTTCTAGTTTTAAAGAAGAAAGACGACTCGGTGAGGATGTGCATTGACTATAGGCAGTTGAACAAGGTTACTAACAAGAACAAACACTTACTACCGCGTATTAATGATTTGTTTGATCAGCTTCAGGGTGCTAGGGTATTCTCAAAAATTTATTTGAGATCGGGATACCATCAATTGAAGATTCGGGTTTCAGATATTCCGAAAACGGCTTTTAGAACCTGCTATGGCCACTACGCATTTTTGGTGATATATTTTGGGCTGACCAATGCCCCAACAACCTTTATGTACTTGATGAACAATGTTTTCCATCCATATATTAATTCCTTCATCATCGTATTCATTGATGATATATTGGTGTATTCTCGTAGCCGAAAGTATCACAAGAAGCACTTGAGGATCATGCTCCAGAATTTGAGGGACAAGAAGATATATGTTAAATTCTCCAAGGGGAAGTTTTGGCTTGATTCAGTGGCATTCTTGGGCCACGTGGTGTCCAGTGAGGGGATTAAGGTAGATACGAGAAAGATTGAGGCAATTCAAAGTTGTCCTAGACCGTCTACTACTACCAAGATCCGGATTTTTCTAGGCTTGGCTATATATTATTGCCGTTTCGTGAAGGGTTTTTCATCCATCGCAGCTCCTTTGATTAGATTGACTTAGAAGGGTGCCCTATTTAGGTGGTCTTACGAGTATGAGGAGAACTTTCAAAAGCTTAAGATAGCCTTGACTACAACTCTAGTTCTAGTTTTGCCTTCATCATTGGGTTCTTATACAGTTTGTTGTGATGCTTCACAGATTGGCATTGTGTGTGTGTTGATGTAGGAGGGTAGGGTGATTGCTTATGATTCACGTCAGCTGAAGCCCCATGAGAAGAACTAACTAGTACACAATTTGGAGTTGGCAACCATTATTCACGCAATCAAGATTTGGAGGCACTATCTTTACGGCATGTCAAGTGAGGAGTTCACGGATCACAGGATTCTACAACACTTATTCAAATAAAAGGATATGAACTTGAGGCAACAGAGGTGATTAGAGCTACTAAATGACTATGATATCACCATTCTTTGTCATCACGGGATGTCCAATATGGTGGCCGATGCTTTGAGTAGGATGATTGAGAGCATGGGGAGTCTTGCTTTTATTCCGGTTGGGGAGGGACCATTAGCTTTGGATGTTCAGGCTTTGGCCAATAGGTTCTTGAGGTTGGATGTCTCAGAGCCTAGCTGAGTTCTTACTTACGTGGTTTCACGGTTTTCTTTATTTGAGCCCATCAAGACACGTCAGTATGATGATCCCCACTTTCTTGTACTTAAGGACACGGTGATGCCAAGTAGGTGACTATTGGTGATGATGGGATGTTGAGGTTTCAGAGCCGGATTTGTGTGCCCAATGTTGATGGGTTACGGGAGCTGATTCTTGTGGAGGCCCATAGTTTGCGATATTATATTCATCCGGCGCCGCAAAGATGTACCATGATTTGAAGCAACACTACTGGTTGAGAAGAATGATGAAAGATATGTGGAGTATGTAGCTCGATGTTTGAACTGTCAACAGGTTAAGTACGAGCATCAAAGACCAAGCGGTTTGCTTTAGAGGCTTGACATTCCAGAGTAGAAGTAGGAGCATAGTTACTATGGATTTTGTAGTTGGGATTCCACAGACCTTGAGAAGATTCGTTGCAGTGTGGGTCATTGTGGACAGACTGACCAAGTCTGCACACTTCATTCCGTCATGACTACCTACTTTTCAGAGTAGCTAGCTCTAATTTATCTACGTGAGATTGTTCGCCTTCATGGGGTACATGTGTCTATTATCTAGAATCAAGGCACGTAGTTCACATCATATTTTTGGAGAGCCGTGTAGCGTGAGTTGGGCATACAGGTCGAGATGAGTGTGACATTTCTTCCTTAGACGGACAGACAGTTTGCGCGCACTATTCAGATCTTAGAGGACATGTTACGTGCCTGTGTTATTAATTTCGGGGGCTCAAGGGATCAGTTTCTACCGCTAGTAGAATTCACCTACAACAACTATCAGTCGAGCATCTAGATGGCTCTGTACGAGGCCTTATATGAGGAGGCAATGTCATTCTCCAGTTGGTTGGTTTGAGTCTAGGGAGGCTAGGTTATTGGGCACTGATTTGGTCTATGATGCTTTGGAGTAGGTGAAGTTGATTTAGGATCGGCTTTGTACAACGCAGTCCAGGAAAAAGAGTTATGCTGATCGGAGGGCTTGTGATGTGGCATTCATGGTAGGTGAGAGGGATCTACTCAGAGTTTCACCCTTGAAGAGTGTGATGAGGTTCTGGAAGAAGGGCAAGTTGATCCCTTTGTATATTGGTCCTTTTGAGGTTCTTGAGAGAGTGGGTAAGTATAACACCCCGAAAAATTTCGAAGTACTTAAGTGCTATTAAGAAAGTCGATGTGTGCTAATTAAACTATTTTGTGGGTAGACAAGGACTATTATATGAATTATATCAATTGATCATGATAATATATGTATGAGGTGCATTAAGAATGGTTTATGGTCTAAGAAGGGCCCCTAGGCTAAGTCAAGTTGAAAATTTTATGATGGGATAATGTTTCAAGTGAGTTCGCGCAAGACCTAACTTCAAACGATTATATCTATCTTGATAAGAAGATTTATATGGTGTATTACCTATCAAATTAAATCCCTTTGAGTCTAGTTTCCAACTCTTCAAACCGTTTGTCATTTGGACATTCCTACAAGAAGTTATAACCAAATTTCCAAAGGCTGTCAGAATGAGATTCTGCGACCAATTCTGCGACCATTATGCGATCGCAAAATGGTTATGCGACCGCAAATTGGTCGCAGAATGGACCAGAACAGCCCAATTTTAGGCACCGAATTTTGCGACCATTGTGCTACCCGCATACAAATTGTGCGGTCCATTGTGCGACCGCATAGTTGAATTCAGAGGGTTAATTTTTTTCTTTTCATAACCCGACCCCATTTTGATAAATAGGCTTTGGGGCTTATTTTGGGGTGTTTTTCTGAGGGTTTTAGAGAGAGAGAAGGAGGGAACCTAACATTATAATCATCCAATCTTGCACCAATCTTCAAGAATCAAGGAAGCTAATCACAAGATCTTCATCTAAGAGGTAAGGTTCCATACCCTAGTTTCCAATTTCGAATTTGGGTAAAAGACGGTTGATTTGGAGTATGATTCTTGGGTATAAGAGCATTATTTATACATGCTTATACTAATAAGGTTTGTGGGAAGATTGTTGAGCTCAAATAAGTAAAGATTGAGTTGTGGAGTGAAGGAAATCTTGTAGAAGAACCTTGTAGTTAGGTTTGCACACCTAGCGTTTGATAAAATGCTCAAATGAGCTGAGATCATGAATATCTTCCTAATAATGGTTCAAATTTTGTTATGTCGCGAAATAGATTGGGATTTCTAGAATTTTCGGAACGTTGTAGTAATTTAAGGAAAGCTCAAAGCAAGGTATGTTGGCTAAACTTTCTCTCTTGGAATTGAATTCCATAATGTTTTCGTAAGTTTCAAAGTATGGGTTGCGTATTAAAAGGTAATGGCTTTGAGTCGTGTTTCAATAAAAGATAGTATGCCATATTGTGTGAGAAAATCTCAATATTCTTAAGACTCTTAATTGCTCATATGTGTACCTAAAGTCTTGATTTGGAAATGTATTATTGTTGATAATTTATAAAGATGGTTAGAAGGGAAATAAGTTAATTGGAGATATAGAGCGTGGCCAACGTTCCAAGAATTTAAGTTATGATTATGACTAGTAATGCAAATGATTTGAGAAGATGCGATAAAGAATATGAAATGAGCCTCGACTCAATTATTTAAACAAATAACTTCGAAGATAGAATTGCCTAAAGGTTTTTGTACTCAATTCATGCCCATTAGTGGTTGCTTTAACTAATGCTTTGCTTTATAATTATATCTACTGTGATTCGAGTTCTATGTATTCATGTGTTGAAATTGTACATTGTCATTTCTGGGGAAGAGTGTTGCAAGAGTAAATGGTGTATTGACTGTTTATGATTTTTCATGTGTGTATCTATTGTTGGTTGGTATGCCTCATTCTTTGGGAAGAAACCATTTGTGTTTGAAGTTCCAATTTCAAATGGATTGGAAGTATATGATTTCTGAAATTTTCTATATGTTGATATTTGATGGTGATCTTTGAAATTGAAAGAGGTGAAAGTGTGGAATATGAAATACGGCCATCGTGCCAGGAATAAAGAATCTTGTGAATGGCCTAATGAGCCAAGGAAATATTGTTGTTGTGAATGAATGGAAATACTAATGAGAGTTAATACAATGTGAAAGATGTTGAGGTGAGTACAATTGTATTTATGATATTTCTATTTGCAAATCAAATAAAAAAAAATGTTTTTGGGAGCATCATTGCAAAACCGAGGAAGGGTGGGTCATGAGGCCCACACCTGAAACTATACGTGCCGGTGTAGCGGTGGATTGTGATATTGTTCTCCTTAATTGGGATGAAACTGGAACCTTTGTGGATTGGAAAAGTCAACCTACATGGCATATGTGGGAAGGCGGCCTAGCTGATCGGGTGGAGATCAGGCGCTATGTTGCTCACATGGTGGTACTTCTCTTGGTAACAACTTTCTTTTGCATCACCTGTCAAGCCACATTGTCCGTGGAGAGATGGCCTAGCCGATCGGGCGTGATCGAACTCCGTGCTAACAAAGACGGTGGTATATCGGTGCTAATGATATCCCAACCAAAATTGTATATGAAGTTCGTATTTTGAAAATTATTATGTTTTAACTGAACATTTGGATATTGTTGATTATGACTTGTTGTTTCTATGTGTTGCCTTTCTTATATGGGCATTCTATTTTGAAAGAGGACTTTTAGCTATGCATACTAGTGCTATTCGACCGTACTAACGTCCCTTTTGCCGGGGGCGCTGCATCTTTAATGGATGCAGGTGGTTCTACAGCAAGCGGCATTGATCAGTGATAGAAGTGCACTCTTTTTAGCTGATTTGGTGAGCCCCACTTCATTTCGGGGTCATATATCTTTTGTTTCTCATGTACTGTGTTTTGAGGTATAGTCGGGGCCTTGTTGCCGGCATTTCCATATTACTCTTCTATTGTATTAGAGGCTCCGTAGACAGGTTATGGGTTGTGGTTGTAGTTGGGAATTGAACTAGAAATGTTGGTATTTGGAAATCATGTTTTTCACTAATTCTATAAACTCGTAATGTTTTGGAAATTATGAATGAAGATGCTAATGGGAATGAAAAGGAAGTTGTTAATAAAATATTTTTAGTGATTTATTAATGGAGTACATCTCCTCTTTGTTCATGGATGAATTTGGGTAGAAGGAATCTAACAGGCTTGCTCGGCCGGGTTCTCTCGGTTGAGCGCCGGTCGCGCTCCCCGAGTTTGGGGCATGACAAACTTGGTATCAGAGTCTAAGGTTTTAAAGTGTCCTAGGATGTCTCGGAGCCGTGTCTAGTAGAGTCCTTCCTATCGGTGTGTTGTCGACCACATCTATAATGAGGGGGCTTCTTGGACATTTAGGAATTTCACACTTCTTTGGTATTCCAAGATCGTGCGATAGAGCCCAAGTTAGGGAGCTAATTTCCTTGTTATGTCTCATTTTTCTTTTCCAGATGAGTAATCCACTAGTTCGAAATAGTGAGGAAGGAATGACCGCTCCATTGAATCTGGGGGAGATTACATAAGAGTTCGTTGGAAGAATGCATCAAGCCGTGGAGGGGTTGGAAGAACTTGTTGCTAAGGGAAGTGTCCTTGTTCCTACTAATGCCACCGCACCACCGGATCGCGTAGTGAGAGAATATGAGAAGCGAAATAGGGTTGTTGGTACTAATGAGCCGAATTGTTTGGTTTGCAAGAAGCGTCACTTAGGGAGATGTTGGATGACTCTTAAAATATGTTATGGTTGTGGAAAGAGGGGGCACAAGAAGAACAAATGCCCAAGGTTGGGTACATCCATCCAATTGTGTCTGTCATGCGGGAAGGAACATTTTCCGTCATGTTGTGAGTATGCTCAGCAGCGCGTTAGGGGTGATAGCTTTGGGAAATACCAAAGGCCCATACAACAACCCGGTGCTAGAATTATTACTCCCGCATTGGAAGCTTGGAGGAAGGATAAGGAGTATGCTTATGATGTATGCAAAAAGGGTAAATATCAGGCCAGTGAGACGAATCAGTTTAGCGGACCTCATCCCCGTTGTGTGAAGTGTGGGAGATGTCATTTGGGAGTATGTCACTATGGTACCAAAGTATGCTACAAGTGTGGTATGATGGATCACTTTCAAAGAGATTGTTATTTGTCTCGCCAGAGCTTGGGCATGGGTATGGCCCAGTCAGCCAGTTCTGTAGCTACTACATCCACAACGCCTCCCCCAGCTAGAGGCACTATACCGCCCGCAGGGCATGGAACAGCTAGGGGTGGTATTCAGAGCTCGGGAGGGCCCAACAGGTTTTATGCTATGAGGAGGCGTCGAAAGTTTGAGGCTTCTCCAGATATGGTTACAGGTATATTGACTGTCCAATCTCATGATGTGTATGCTCTTATTGATCCCAGTTCCACTTTGTCATATGTCACTCCTTAAGTTACTATGGAAGTTGGGATAGAACCGGAACAACTTTATGAGTCGTTCTCTGTATCTACTCTTTGAATGAGACGCAGTATTCGTGAAGCCTCTCTATCAAAATTCTCTTATATTTTGCAACCTCTTGAGAAATTGAGTTCTATAATGAATTCCTTGAATTGGGTTATAACCCTAGGTTAATACTTTCCACTGCATCCCTAAATTCTCAACAAGGGACTATACCTAATGAATATCTTACAGAACCTTTTGATTTAAATGGATAACATATGCTCACTTGTGCCTATGCACACACCATCGTAATATTTACTTAAGTGGTATCATATCCAATGTAAGGCAGCCTAGTGTTGAGATCCTTCTTAAGCCACTCTTTCTCTCTCCGGTGTACGTAGCTCCTATGATTAGAACAATCATTTTACCCCCTTTTGAATAATATCATGAACCCTTTTCACTATCTAGTAACATGAGAGCACATCTCAACACCTATCATGTGTGTACATGTCAATTGAAAGGGGCCACTTGTCCGCATAAAGTTTATGAGAAATTTGAGATTTATCACAAATTTGTCACAGGGATATCTTGTTGTTTACCCATCTCAGTATGACTTTCATGTCCACCTAGATCATGCCTCAGTAAGTAACTCACTTTGTACCTAGCATTGTAGTTGTACATGAAGTGGCCTAGTATTGCAGCTTGAGGGTTGTTATGGCAAAAACATGTCTAGCTCGCAACAAAGTGTACATTCTCTCTAACCAATACATGATTTCATCCAAACATTAAGATGTCCTATCTACATGATTTCACTCGTATGTGGTTGAAAGTTAAACAGCCTTATGATGAGCATATTGATTTGAAAGACAGGTTTGTTGTATCTCTAGTCCTCTCATATAGGATCAACTATTGTGAAGGGTTAAGCTGTCAGAATGATAATAATATCACAAATGTTCAACTTCTTTTTCATACTCGTAGGCTTGTGGCATAGATTCATTGTGCTAGTTACTGTTAAGAGCATAATGTGACTTCATGTATTTTGAAAACCCATATCACATTCAGGGTGCTGGAATATTCTCATTTCGGGTTAAACTGATTTTCCCTACATTCCAAGAGGCGACTCGTGTCACATAAGTGCTATCTCTCTTTGAGGCCTACTATTGCCAAACAAGGCACGTATGGAATGAAACAATTGTTGTTGTCCTCTTCATGACTCATAGCTTTCCAAGGATCATGTACATGGTTCCCTACATTATCAATGCCTGCTAGGCAACTCCGTGCTTCATGTGTCAAATCAATGAAGTTATCATAATGATTAACCATATCAGTACTATTGGTAGTAACCTTCATGTCTCTTAGGATATAACCTCCAGAAATGCCGTGCTCGACACATTAATGGATTCTTGAATAATTCTAGCCAATCTCGAACCTCGATGTTCATATTTATAGTAACCTATGGGGGTTGAAGGTTCAAACATATAAAATAAGAAGCATCATCCCGTGATCAAATATATTGGATAGAAAATTTTATGGTAATATTAAAGCTAGCACATCTTAGAGTAATTGTTGGAGGTCGCCAAAGGTTTAGTTTGGATATTCGGCGTAGTTATTTAGAGTTGAAGAAAGTAAAGGGGTTATTCTCATAATTTTCTCTATGAATATATTGGATGAATTGTTAAGGAAGGTAAGGCATGTGTAGTCACATTAGGTCTTATGAAATCTTGAAAGGAAATAGGCCAAACTATGAGTATGATGTTTCCCTATTATTGTTCTCCGTGTACCCGGTGTTTCATGTGTCTATGTCTAAGAAGGTCAAGTTAATGGATAGTTGGATTATGAGGAGCAACTATTTGCTATCCTTGTTAGATAAGTCCGAAAGTTAAGATTGCCTCAGTCAAGTGCTATGGCTAAGTCTGTGAGTCCAGGAGATCACCTCGTAGGCCGAAAGTGTTGAGGAAAGGAAATATTCTCACTTGTTTGTAGAGCCAAATGGTTGTGGTTCAAAAACGTACCTTCTATGCATTATGGTTTAAATGTGTACATTTCATGTAAAGATACCACTTTTGTTAATGTAATGCCCTAATGTTGATATAGGTGTTGTTGATATATACTGTGATGCGTTGTTGAGTAATGGATATATTGTTAGGAGTGATTTCTGGGATTTTCTGATAGGTGGATAGGCCCAGTTACAGGGGAAACTCTGTCGAAATTTTTAAGAATTTGTAAAGATAGCCAAATCTTAAAGTCCATAAGTAAGTTGAAATTTTGGAAAGAAAATATAAGACCGAGGTAGTCATAAGTGCCTATGTATAATGGTTGGAGGTAAAATTATGGTAACTCTATTCTTATATGGGACTTGTAAAAAATTCGAGGACGAATGTTCTTAAGTGGGGGAGAATGTAACACCCCGAAAAATTTCGAAGTACTTAAGCGCTATTAAGAAAGTCGATGTGCGCTAATTAAATTATTTTGTGCGTATACAAGGACTATTATATGAATGATATCAATTGATCATGATAATATATGTATGAGGTGCATTAAGAATAGTTTATCGTCTAAGAAGGGCCCCAAGGCTAAGTCAAGTTGAAAATTTTATGTTGGGATAACATTTCAATTGAGTTCGCACAAGATCTAACTTCAAACGATCATACCTATCTTGATAGGAAGAGTTATATGGTGTATTACCTATCAAATTAAATCTCTTTGAGTCTAGTTTCCAACTCTTCAAACCGTTTGTCATTTGGACATTCCTACAAGATGTTATGACCAAATTACCAAAGGCTGCCAGAATGAGATTCTGCGACAATTATGCGATCGCAAAATGGTTATGCGACCGCAAATTGGTCGCAGAATGGACCAGAACAGCCCAATTTTAGGCACCGAATTGTGCGACCATTGTGCGACCCGCACACAAATTGTGCGGTCCATTGCGCGACCGCATAGTTGAATTCAGAGGGTTAATTTTTCTCTTTTCATAACCTGACCCCATTTTGATAAATAGGCTTTGGGGCTTATTTTGGGGTGTTTTTCTGAGGGTTTTAGAGAGAGGTAAGAGCATTTTAGAGAGAGAAGGAGGGAACCTAACATTATAATCATCCAATCTTGCACCAATATTCAAGAATCAAGGAAGCTAATCACAAGATCTTCATCTAAGAGGTAAGGTTCCATGCCCTAGTTTCCAATTTCGAATTTGGGTAAAAGACGGTTGATTTGGAGTATGATTCTTGGGTATAAGAGTATTATTTATACATGCTTGTACTAATAAGGTTTGTGGGAAGATTGTTGAGCTTAAATAAGTAAAGATTGGGTTGTGGAGTGAAGAAAATCTTGTAGAAGAACCTTGTAGTTAGGTTTGCACATCTAGTGTTTGATAAAATGCTCAAATGAGATGAGATCATGAATATCTTCCTAATAATGGTTCAATTTTTGTTATGTCTCAAAATAGATTGGGATTGCTAGAATTTCTGGAACGTTGTAGTAATTTAAGGAAAGCTCAAAGCAAGGTATGTTAGCTAAACTTTCTCTCTTGGAATTGAATTCCATAATATTTCCGTAAGTTTCAAAGTATGGGTTGCGTATTAAAAGGTTATGGCTTTGAGTCGTGTTTCAATGAAAGATAGTATGCCAAATTGTGTGAGAAAATCTCAATATTCTTAAGACTCTTAATTGCTCATATGTGTACCTAAAGTCTTGATTTGGAAATGTCTTATTGTTGATAATCTATAAAGATGGTTGGAAGTGAAATAAGTTAATTGGGGATATAGAGTGTGGCCAACATACCAAGAATTTAAGTTATGATTGTGTCTAGTAGTGCAAATGATTTGAGAAGATGCGATAAAGAATGTGAAATGAGCCTCGACTCAATTGTTTAAACAAATGACTTCGAAGATAGAATTGCCTAAAAGCTTTTGTACTCAATTCATGCCCATTAGTGGTTGCTTTATCTAATGCTTTGCTTTATAAATATATCTACTGTGATTCGAGTTCTATGTACTCATGTGTTGAAATTGTACATTGTCATTTCTGGGAAAGAGTGTCGCAAGAGTAAATGGTGTATTGACTATTTATGTTTTTTTATGTGTGTTTCTATTGTTGGTTGGTATGCCTCATTCTTTGGGAAGAAACCATTTGTGTTTGAAGTTCCCATTTCAAATGGATTGGAAGTATATGATTTCTGAAATTTTCTATATGTTGATATTTGATGGTGATCTTTGAAATTGAAAGAGGTGAAAGTGTGGAATATGAAATACGGCCATCGTGATAGAAATAAAGAATCTTGTGAATGGCCTAATGAGCTAAGGAAATATTGTCGTTGTGAATGATTGGAAATAATAATGAGAATTTATTCAATGTGAAAGATGTTGAGGTGAGTACAATTGTATTTATGATATTTCTGTTTGCAAATCAAATCAAAAAAATATTTTTGGGAGCATCATTAGAAAATCTGAGGAATGGTGGGTCATAAGGCCCACACCTGAAACTACACGTGCCGGTGTAGGGGTGGATTGTGATATTATTCCCCTTAATAGGGATGAAACTGGAACCTTTGTGGATTGGAGAAGTCAACCCACATGGCATATGTGGGAAGGCGGCCTAGCTGATCGGGTGGAGATCAGACGACATGTTGTGCACATGGTGGTACTACTCTTGGTAATAACTTTCTTTCACATCACCTGTCAAATCACATTGTCCGTGGGGAGATGGCCTAGCAGATCGGGCGTGATCGGACTCCGTGATAACAAAGACGGTGGTATATCGGTGCTAATGATATCCCAACCAAAATTGTATATGAAGTTCGTATTTTGAAATTTTTTTATGTTTTAACTGAACATCTGGATATTGTTGATTATGACTTGTTGTTTATATGTGTTGCCTTTTCTTATATGGGCATTCTATTTTGAAAGAGGACTTTTAGCTATGCATACTAGTGCTATTCGACAGTACTAACATCCCTTTTGCCGGGGGAGCTGCATCTTTAATGGATGCAGGTGGTTCTACGACAAGCGGCATTGATCAGTGATAGCAGTGCACTCTTTTCAGCTGATTTGGTGAGCCCCACTTCATTTCGGGGTCATATATCTTTTGTTTCTCATGTACTGTGTTTTGAGGTATAGTCTGGGCCTTGTTGCCGGCATTTCCGTATTACTCTTCTATTGTATTAGAGGATCCGTAGACAGGTTGTGGTTGAAGTTGAGAATTGAACTAGAAATGTTGGTATTTGGAAATCATGATTTTCACTAATTCTATAAACTCATAATGTTTTGAAAATTATGTTTGAAGCTGCTAATGGGAATGAAAAGGAAGTTGTTAATAAAATCTTTTCAGTGATTGATTAATGGAGTACATCTCCTCTTTGTTCATGGATGAATTTGGGTAGAAGAAAAACTAACAGGCTTGCTCGGCCGGGTTCTCTCGGTTGAGCGCCGGTCGCGCTCCCCGAGTTTGGGGCGTGACAGTAAGGTGACCTACATACTAGCATTTCCACCCAGCTTATAAGGAGTTTACTCGGTGTTTCATGTTTCCATGCTCCAGAAGTACTATGGTGATCCGCTCATGTGTTAGATTTCAGCTCGGTGTAATTGGTCAAGGATTTGACTTATGTTGAGGAGCTTGTGGCTATTCTGGATAGGCAGGTCCAGAAGTTGAGGTCGAAAAACATTGCATCGGTGAAGATTCAATGGAGAGGTCAACCATTCGAGGAGGCGCTTGGGAGACCGAGCATGATATGCATAGCCGTTATCCTCATCTTTTTGGTGCTTCAGGTATGTCTCTATACTCGTTCAAGGACGAATGTTTGTTTAAGAGGGAGAGAGTGTAATGACCTGACCGATCATTTTGTATATTTGTGCATTTATGGTTTTATGACTTGCGGGGAAGGTTAGTTTCGTTTCGGGGAGGTTTTGGTTTGATTTGGAACAATTGGTTCTTAGTTGGGAAGCTTAAGTTGGAAATATTTATCGAGGTTTAGCTTATGTTAAAATGACCCCGAAATGGTGTTTTGATGGTTCCAATAGGTTCGTATGGTAATTTTGGACTTAAGCGTATCCTCGAAATTGGATTCGGAGATTCCTAGGTTGAATTGGCTCATTTTGCCGAAAGTTGGCAATTTGAAGGTTTAGAAATTTTCTAAGTGTGCCATGGGTTGACTTTATGGCTATTGGTTCGGACTTTGGTTTCGGAACTTGGAATAGGTCTGTTTTTTCATATGAAACTTTTGTGTAAAGTTTGGTATCATTCCGAGTTGGCTTGGTAGGAATCATATGCTTGATTGTGATTTTAGCGATTCTTGAATTTCATTGTGATTTCCATGTGTTTTGGTGTCTGATTCATGGGTTCGGACGTTATTTTGGTGTTTTGAGTTTGCGAGCGGATTCTTATGATATTTTTAGACTTGCGTGGATGTTGTGTGGGGCTCCGGGGGCTCGGGGTGAGTTTCGAACATATTTCGGATAGTTTGAGTGATGTTTTAGTTTTGCTGGTTTTTGGGCTGATGCTGCAGGTCTCGCAAATGCGAGATCATGGACCTCACATTTTAAGTGGGCTGGTGCTGGGATGTTCGCTTTTTACGAACTTTAGGATCGCATTTACGATGGGGCATCTGGGCAGGGGGTGACCGCAATTGCGATCAAGCGGTCGCTTTTGCGAAGGGTCTATCATCGCATTTGCGAAGAGTTTGTTGCTTTTGCAACATTCTTAGGGCTGCACAGACGTCGCTTTTGCGATCCCTTTTTCGCATTTGCATAGGGTCGTATTTTCGAACCCCAGGTCGCATTTGCGACTTCAGCAGCTGAACAAAAGAATGGGATTTTGGGACTTAGTCTCACTTTATCACATTTTGGAGCTCTAGACTTGGTGGGAGGCGATTTTAGGAGGAGATTTTCATACAAAACTACTGAATAAGTGATTTTGACTCAATTGTAATTATATAACATGATTGTTTATGAATCTTAACGTGTAATAAAACAACAACATAATCATAACACAAGTAAAGTATGAATGAAATCAATTAAGGAAATACGTGACAATTCAAGTAATCAAATCGTTCCCAACGCATGACTGTCAACAAGAATTATCCCGAGGCACCACACCTCGTTATCACATATCATAAGCCACAATCCCGAATCTTACACACATGGAACCTCGTGCCCACATTATCAATCACTTTCGCACGACAAAGTTTACGTGCTACCATGTACCTTGTATCCGTGTTAATTGCCAAATAAAATGTTTGAAAGATTTATTTAAAAGATTGACCACCGTCGATTCCGTCATGCTTTTCATACTGAGGTCGAGGTTGTAGGCCCCCTGTGTGTACACTTCTTCCACATGGGGAAGGAAAGGAGCCCCTTTGCTTGCTTTTTGGGACATGTAAGACAGCCTAGCCCCAAGGCGACCACTTGTGTCTTTCTTGGATATGCTCAGTCCGGGTATATATATGCTAAGAAGGTCAGCTCACCAAAGGGGGGAAGAAAGGTCAGCACTTGAGAGGCTTGCTTCGCTCAAAGGTGGGAAGAAAGGTCAGCACTTGAGAGGCTTGCTTCCTGACTCTATTAAATCGGAGAATTCTGATGCTGTCTCACATAAACTCCTCAATAGTTCCACCCCTCCCCTGTCAAATGAAACAATGGGTTTATTTTAGAAGTCAAATAAAGTAAAATAAAGTACAATTTATATAAAGTATAGTATCAAATGGGAAAATGAGTTTAGTTTTTAAATAACATTTTAAAATAACATTTTAAAATAAAGTAAAACATTGGATATATTAACGAATTAAATGTAGAATCCTTTAATATAAAGCGTGATAACAATTTAAATATAGTAAATCACCGAGTGAGATGCCAAGTTTTATTTTGAGAGTCACATATAGTAAAGCATGTTATCAATCAATCAATTCACCAAGTAGCAACGGAGGTACATATTGGCACATTAAAGCAACACAACAAATCACGTAGAATGCATGACTGACCCAAGAAATCACAATCGTTCCAACAAAAGAGTAACAACAAGTAACCAAGCACAATCAAAATTATGAATGGAATGAGGTGAGGAAACAAAACAATAACCATTCAAATCAACAAGCCTTTCCAACATAGGATGTACAACAAGAATCACACCGAGGTACTATACCTCATATTTACATTTCACAAGTCACAATCACAATCTTCCTTATATCCCCGCGTGAGCCTTGCATTTATTTTTAAAAATATTTTTCCCAAAATAACTACACGCGTTTTAGCCCCTTTATTTCACCGCGTGGCTTCAAGTAATTCCTTTACTAGCAACATGCGTATAAATCCCACCTTATGTCGCCGCATGCATATCAACCCCTATCCTTATATCGCCGCATGTGCATCAATATCACGTCACAATAATCAACTCGCACCACACATGCCCATATGCCACAACATTTACCAAATCAACAGTACCAATGTTACCATAACACATAGCCCATGACTTAATCCCAATATGTACAAGAATCTCAAAAATAACAAAATGAATGAGAGACAACTGAACAAGGGAAAGGTATCCCAATAATTTACAACTTCAACCACAATGTGTGAATAGAATTCACAGCTACAACTTCAATAACCTAACAATGAAGGTATTTTCATGAAATGGCAATTTCCAATTTCCAATTCAAGTACATAACATAAGCTTAACAATGAAGAGGTAGCATGAAATGTCAACTACAACCAAATGCATGAGAATGACTCAACAATAGAAAGAATGGCATGTAACAACAACTACTAACAAATGCATATAAGGGAAATTTTGACAATGGAAACTAGGACTTGTATTAACAACTTCAATTAAAGCATGTAAGAATAAACTTGACAACAAAAGATAGGACAAATAATAACAACTTCAATTAAATGCATACAAGTAACCTAAGAGTCCAAACCGATCAATTATTCACATATAAGCACATGTACACACTCGTCACCTCATGTACACGCCTTCCACATAATTCAAATAGTACAATCAAACCCAATCCTAAGGGGTAGTTTTTCCACACAAAGTTAAGCAAGATGCTTGCCTCAAAGAAGCTAAATCAATACTCTATGATGCCCTTCCCATGTGAAATAACCTCCGGACGGCTCGAATCTAGCCAAAATAATTTAATATCATAAACAAAAGCCATAAGAAATAATTTCGGATAATAAAACTTCAATCTTTAATGAAAACCAAAAAGTCAACCCCGGGCTCGCACCTCAGAACCCGACAAAACTCATAAATTCCAAACACCCATTCCAGTACGAGTCTAACCATACCAAAATCACTCAATTCTGACCTCAAATCGGCCTTCAAACCATCAATTTATGTTCTAGAAAGTTCTTACCAAAATCCTCAATTTCTCCAATTCAAATTATTAATCAAACACTAAAATCGAGGTAGGAATCATGAAATAATAATATATCCAAGTGAAAAATACTTACCCTAATCCAATTAGTAAAAAAATCTCCTCCAAAATCGTCCAAAACCGAGCTCCAAAACCTTGTGAGAAAAAGTAACTAAATTTCGGAACAAGAAAAAAATAATGCAGCAGTTGTCCCAGCTCAAATCAGGTCCTAGATAATCGCAAAACTCATGTTTGATAAGCCCAACATCATCCTTGCGAGATTACACCCAAGATAGCCTCTTGAATCACCTAATTTGACCTTAAAATGAGGGAGATATGATGTTTTAAAGTTTTAAAAGAAATCTGAAAATTTCAGGGACATAAATGGTATTTTTGTAATTATTTACACCAGAAAAAAATCAGCAATAAGAAAATCTTTATTTTAGCATCTAAAACTCATTCGGAACCTCCCGGACACAAACCATATATTCATTTCAATCATAAAATATGCTACGAACCTGCTCACGCATTCAAAACACCGAAAAGAGGTCATCTTAACCCAATATTGACCATGGTCAAACTTCAAATCCTTAACTTAACTAGTTTCTCAACCAATGATCCAAAACACACCCGAGCCCTCGGGACCCCATCCAATAATACCAACAAGTACAAACACATTATCCAAACTTATCCAAAGCTTAAAAACACCTACGGGAACATCACAACAAAGAATCGAGGCTCAAACCGAATAGAATTTCTCTTAAGTTGTTAAATCCTCATTCTTTCAAAAGAGTGTCCGAATCATACTTAAACACTTTGGATTTATTCCAAACGTTGCACACAAGTTCAATTCACCTATATAGACCTATCCAAAGTCTCGGAACACCAATTGGAGTCCAATAACATCAAAGTCAACTCTTGGTCAAACTTATGAACTCTTAAGTTCTTCAAATTGCCAACATTCGACAAATAATGTCGAATTCTTCTAGGAACCTCCGAAACCAAATCCGAACATATGTACAAGTCCAAAATTATCATAAGAACCTATTGGAACAATCAAAACCTGATTCGAGTTTGTTTACCCAAAAGTCAAACCTTAGTCAACTCTTCCAACTTAAAGCTTCTAAAACAAAAATCATTCTTCCAAATCAATCCCGAACCACTTGAAAATTGAAACCAACCATATACGCAAGTCATAATACATAATATGAAGCTACTCAAAGTCTCAAACCACTGAATGGAATGCTAAAGCTCAAAATGACCGATCAGGTCATGACACGAATGTTCCTAAGGGGGAAGGATATTACACCCCGTACTTTCATGTAGGAATGAGCCTTAAGTGAATCAGTATAAGCCGGAGAGTTTAAGAACCTTTAAAAAGATAACGATGAGTTAACACAGGTGTTACAGAAGTATCGTGAGGGATGGAGGCTAAACAAATTAAAGATGTTATAACCCATACTTTCGGGGCAAAATTATGAGTGCTTAATATGATAAGGAGTTCGTGTTTTAAGTTGTTTGAATTTTTTTAATAGTCATATGTTATGTTTTTAATTCAAGCGAATTGTAAAACAAAAGTCGGCAAACGTTGTCGCAAGTTACGTTTATAAATTAACTAAATTTTGGGTCTAAAGTCACTGGGTGTTTCTCCCAATATACTTGGAGTTAGGGGTAATACATCCAATCAAATTGAATATATACAAGTCTAATTTTTAAAGCATTAAACCATTCATCAATATGACATTGAAGTAGAAAGATATTCGTGTTTTCGCGAGACTGTGTAGGAAGCCCCTATGGGATCCACTTGGACGATTGCCGAACTTCACCTATTTTTATCTCATTTTTGGGATGAGCTTTGCTCATTTTTAGACCTCCTTCCATCCTCAAACTCTCCAAACCCTCTCAAACAGTTCCCCCAAGGCTCCAAATAAATTCCAAGAAAATACACCATAATCCAACATCAAGTTAGCTTAAAGAAGGAAGAACACCTCTACAAGATTGTGATGATGTTGAGGGTTGTTGTGAGCTAACAACAACCTAGGTTAAATCTTGTGGGTGTTGTATAAGGTAAGAAACTTTTTACTCATACTCCCAAAACCCCTCCTAAGTAGCTCATATGTGATTAAGAGTGAACCTTGATGCTTTAATCGAGATTAACCTTGAAGATTAACTTAAGTAAAAATTAGCACTTCTATGGTGTTGTATTGCCATTGAGGACTTTTGTAAGCTACGTATAGCTTCGATTTCGACTTGAAGCTACTATAGGAGGTAAGCATATTGTTTTCTTTCCTGTGCATTTTTATTTATGTTGGTTAAATAGATGGATTAGACATGAACTAGTGACTAAAGTTTCTAATTGAGGATAGTTGGAGTTCTGGACTATTTTCTTGTTATAAATATACGGTATAAGGCTGGAATCATTAATGAATGACTTAATTATCATGCTATGAATATTGTTAAGTTACATTAAGAAGTCTATAAGGGGTTATATGGGGTATATGGGTTCCAATCCGAGCTTACTGCTCGTCATGAAGTAGTTGCGACTTGTTGTTATATGGTGTCCTGTTATTGATATTTATATATTGCTGGATTGTTCTGGTGT
Organism: Nicotiana tabacum; assembly: GCF_000715075.1. Classification (NCBI taxonomy): domain Eukaryota; kingdom Viridiplantae; phylum Streptophyta; class Magnoliopsida; order Solanales; family Solanaceae; genus Nicotiana; species Nicotiana tabacum. The sequence continues at coordinate 47,710,231 of NC_134088.1, forward strand.
TTGTTGTTGTATATGGTTGTTTACCCTTAAAATTAGATAACAATTAAACTTATAATGAGGTTCTAAGGATATGCAATTTCACTTAATACCGATAGACAAATATGAAGATTAATAATAAAAATGAAATATAAAATAAAGCTAACCGGTATTGAAACGGAATTCAACCCTTGAGCTAGGGTGCCCTCGAACTGATTGATACCAAAATAGTTAAAAATAAAGCAAGCCGATGAACAAGAGAGTATAAGCTAAAGAGAGAGCATTATATTGGCTTTTTTACGTGAGAACAATGCCTTACAAATGGTTAATACTCCCCTTTATATAGTAGAGGAGTTCTACTTATGGTATAACTCTAATTACAGAAGGAAATCCCATGATTAGCTAATTAACCGTTTTTGATTTGATCAGTTCCGAGATTTACTCCATGATCCTCGACCAATCACCGAGGTTTATGCCGTGATCCTCGACCAGTCACGAATATCTCGCTTTTTCTGTTATTGTGCTATCTTTGATCTTGCTCGATGTCTGTCTTGTCTGGCTTCGATCGCTACTAGCCTCGATCTTGACAGGTATCTCGATTCTGAACTCGGTACCTTATCCTCATGATATGGCCTATTCCGTTACGAGGCCATCCTTCGATGCAAACTCCCGGTCTCGGTCAAATAGTAAAATTGGATGGGCCCGGTTTTAACCGTATATAGATAGTCCCCTCGTTGTTTTGGAGTGTAATGACAAGAAACGAATTGAGCCTTCGATTTTCTATCTGGATCTGTCATGATGTCATCCTTGTGATGTAAGTGACGGAAGTGACTGAAACGTCCCGTCTGTACAGTTACCAAGGCATTAAATGCATGTCAGTCGATGGTCGGCCACCGCTAATATTGAACTGTCATTGTGAAATTTATAAATAGCCCATCTCTCCACCATTTTGAACTTTTACTTTCAGATTTCCAATCTCCAAAGCTTTTTATGTCTTCTAAATTCTTCATCTGCAAATCTATGATTTTCACTGCTAACCTCTTCTCAAAACAACAAATCTTATCATCTCCATCTATTTTTAACTTCAAATCCATACAAAAATGGCAAAAACATCAAAAACTGTTCCCCAAAAGGAAAACGCTTCTTCATCGCGGCCGGCCGGCAACAAAACACCGGCGGAGCCGCGCCCCAAGGAGTGTGTTTCGGGGGGGGGGGAGGTAGGGGGAGGGAGGGGTGTGTCCTCACTTCCAATTTTAAGACCGAAAAAGCCTCGTCGATTCCCGGTCGATGCGAGCCAGTGTTGATGTATATATGCTCGATAGCTGAGGGATACCTTAAGCAGGTAAACAAAGATTGCAACTGGGAGGGCAAAGAGGTGGTGATCCCGACCCCCGAAGAGGACATCACCACCCATGTGGAAGGGTTTCTAAGTGTTTACACTTACCCTTTCATGCTGGGCCCCCTCGACCCCGTCGTCATTGATTTTTGCCGTCAGTATCAAATAACCCTAGGCCAAATTCATCCTTCCTTTTTTTTTTGCGAATTGTGATTCTGCTCCGATTCTTCGTGAGTAAAGTTGAGGGGAAGCCTTTCACCCTCGACCACCTCATCAGGTTATACAGTCCCCGCCTCTATCAAGGTGGGTAAATAAAACTCCAACGATAGGATACCAAAGTGCTGTTCTCGAGCATAGACGAGGACAAGGATCGAGGCTGGATATGCCGATACGTTCGAGTGAGGACTTCCGACCTAATCCCAGCCGAGATGATGCCATTTCCTGAGAAATGGAATATTAAGTATAAGTACAATCCCACTGTTAGCTCTTATTTATTGTTTTGCTCCTTTGCTTCTTCTCATTGATATCCCCTTCCGTGATGTAGAAATCGCTTGGATGCCTGGTGCAATTCCTAACCTCAAGAGCTGGGTTCGGGACCTAGCCTCGACCTCTTCGTATGCCGAGCGCTCATGGCGCAATTTATCAAAGGGCCGATGGGAAGCCAAAACTCATGGTAAGTCCCCTTTTCACGTCTTTAATGATTTTATCAAAGCATTTCTTACTTAATTTTCTTTCATACAGGCATTGGCAAAAATGCTGTTATGAGGCCCCTATCTGGTAAGGGGGAGACTTCGATCCTGGCACCGAAACCGGCGAAGGAAAAAAAGAGGAAAAGGTCCTTATCCTCTGAGGATCCAAAACCTAAGAAGAAGGCAGCTCGTAAGCCGAGGAAGAACATCATCCTCCTACCCGAAGAGTCTGTTGGGCGTCTAAGGGAGGAAGACGAAGAAGTGGAAGAAGACAACTCCAGGCTGGTGGCCTGAGTGGGAATGAGCACCGAGGCCCCAAAGGCTACTGAATCGGTGAAGGCTACAGAGACTCCGTCTCGAGATGAGGGGGTCTCGGGAAGAGACTTGAGCAAAGTCCTCGAGTCATCAAGGATCAAAGATGTCCCCTACCACACTAATCCAATGGTGGGTACGACTGTCGAGGCCGGTCTCGAGGCTCCTCAAGATGGAGAGAACGCCCCAAGTTCTCCACTTGGGGCAATAGAAATTTGAGGTTCCCCGCTGCTCCCCTCGTTTTCCGAGGAGATGATTCAAGAGGCTCGAACCTTGAAGACCCTCTCCATCGAAGGAGCCCACAGAAGGGAAGATCCCTTCCGTGATTACTTTACTGGGGTCGAAGATGCTACTGACCTGAGTGACTTGGAGGTCTCGAGGAAGGACTCAGGTGAGGCATCGAGCTTTTTTAAAGAAGCGAATCAATCTATGAATCAGGTAAGCCTTAACTCCCCTTGTTGGTGTTACACTTGTGTTCATTTTTCTCTTCCTATCTAACTTCTTTTCTTTTTTCTGCGTAGGCCTCGGTGCTTCATCGGGAAGCATTTTCTCGATCTCGAGATGAGCTGAGTCGATGTGAGGCCGACCTCCAAGGGCTCACGGAGGAGAATGCCCTTAAACTTCTCTGTGGGAAAAAAAGAGGAGACCAAGGACCTACGAGCCGAGTTGGCCAAGGTTCACCAATATCAGACCGACCTGATCGAGCAGGTAATGAAAATCTTAAAAGCTCATAGGCTTGATTCGGGAACGGTGGCTAATATTTCAATATCAGAGCTGCAACAGAAGGTCGAGAGGATCGATCAGCTCCGCCAGAAGGTTAATATGATGAAGGCAGAGACCTTGGGGTGGAAAGAAGGCATGAACCACTTTGCTGCAGAAAAAGAGACTGCTTTATCCAAATTGTCATCGGCCGAAAGTCAGCTTCGAGGCATGAGGGAGAAAAGCTCAATTCAGGCAAAGAAAATAGAGGAGCTCGAGGCTCGGTTGGCTTCCAAACTTGCAAAGGCCAAGTCTGAATCCGAAAAGGCAAAGGCTAAGGCAGAGGCGATCGTGGCTGTCTATCATGCCGATGTTGAAGCTGCTCAAGCCCAAGCGAGAGAGGCAACCAAGACCGCTCAAACTCGAGCATATAAGATTGCCGAACTCGTCTAATGCCAATCTCGGAGGGAAACCCTCGAGGAGATCCATGCTCAAGGTTTCAATCTTACCAACGAGATAGTAAAGGCTAGAGAGCATGACGCCGAAGCTGGAGAGCTGGCCACTTTCGATGATGATGATGATGATGATGATGATAGCATCAAGAGCAGGTCCGAGAATGAGAAGGACCTTGATGGAGAAGAAGCTGCCCCCGGAGAAGATTAGGAACCTTAGGATTTTTCACTTTTGATCTTTTGTATAGGATCCTGATTGGACCTTGTAAGTATTCTCATATATATAAAGATCTCTTTCCTTTCCGACTTGTCTTTATTTCATTTATGCCTTGTGAAAATTTTGTTCATAAGTTCGAGGCTTAGGTAATTTGATCGAAGCCAAAATAGTATAGTTTTTATAATCGAGTGAGTACTTGCCCGAACTCGGAGTAGGGTAACCCTTAAGTTTTAATTAAGTGAGGATGATTTCTCAAAAAATAAACTGGCCCGTTAGGCTCTTGAATTAGGCCAATACGGCCATAGCAAAAAGAATGGCTTTCTCCCCCTTTTCGGCTTGAAAGGTTTATTGTTTAATCATACAAATTCTGTTGTGCCTTAGCACGAAATAAAGGATTTGCTCGAGAGTTCGAACGGTTCCATACCCATTAGGATTTTCAAGTGTCGATATTATCGAGACCCTTTGTTTCGTAATGCCTTAGCATAAAGTAAAGAATTTGTTCGAGAGTTCGAACAACTTTGTACCCATTAGGGTTTTCAAGTGTCGATATTATCGAGACCCTTAGAAATTTAGCCGAGGGTAGCCTTTTTAACCGGTTTGTGAAAATATTTGAAGGCCTGTTTAATAACGGGATTTGCAATTGGTGCTCCCTCGAGGTTGGCCTGAGGCACCTCGATTATTGGGGCAGCTATGTTGTCATTTTCCCCATGAAATCCGAGGCTGTTGTCACCATGTGTAGGTGCTGCTTGTGAGTTTGACATGTTTGTCCTGAAAACAAAGATTCTTACGAGAACAAATGTAAAGCAGTGTGTATTATCGAAATTAGTATTAAGCAATCACTATTATCCTTGGCCCCATGGTAGGCGCCAAACTGTTTACCCTTAAAATTGGATAACAATTAAACTTATAATGAGGTTCTAAGGATACGCAATTTCACTTAATACCGATACTCAAATATGAAGATTAATAACAGAAATGAAATATAAAATAAAGCTAACCAGTATTGAAACGGAATTCAACCCTCGAGCTAGGGTGCCCTCGAACTGATTGATACTAAAATAGTTAAAAATAAAGCAAGCTGATGAACAAGAGAGTATAAGCTAAAGAAAGAGCGTTATATTGGCTTTTTACGTGATAACAATGCCTTACAAATGGTTAATACTACCCTTTATATAGTAGAGGAGTTTTACTTATGGTATAACTCTAATTACAGAAAGAAATCCCATGATTATCTAATTAACCATTTCTAATTTATCCGTTCCGAGATTTACGCCATGATCCTCAACCAGTCACCTAGGTTTACGCCGTGATCCTCGACAGTCACGGATATCTAGCCTTTCTGTTATTGTGCTATCTTCGATCTTCCTCGATGTCTGTGTTGTTTGGCTTCGATCGCTACTAGTCTTGATCTTGACAGGTATCTCGGTTCTGAACTCGGTACCTTATCCTCGTGATATAGCCTATTATGTTACGAGGCCATCCTTCGATGCAAACTCCCGGTCTCGGTCAAATAGTAAAATCGGGTGGGCCCGATTTTAACCGTATACAATGGTATTGGAGGAGGTCCTTTATACAGGGGAAATTTTGCCCAAATTTACGTAAACGAGCTACTAGTTTAAGTTATAGACTTAGCCTTTACTTAGCACTGATTTTGAAACTCCTTATGGTATCATAGATTGGATTGAGTTATTTGAAGAGTTGCTTGGAAGGTATTAAGCACTCAATGGGATTAAGCCTTTACTTCATTTTGGCATGATCTTGTAAATAAACGCATTTGATAACAAGACATAAAGAGAAGTTTGTACTCCTGAATTTATGTACGTTATCCTAGTCTCATAAGTTATAGTATTCTCCCTTATCGGGACTTCATATTTTATTGAGTATTGTCTTCTTCCAGTCAAAGAGAGTAGACAGTATATATATATATATATATATATATATATATAGAGTATTATAGTATTTTCACCACTGTGACCGAGCGCCTATGAGCGATTCTAGAATGGCCGAGTAATGATTTAGATACTAAGCCTAGTATGGCCAAGCTCCTATGAGTGAGCCTATTACGACCAAGTAGTTACACGTACCGAGCCTAGTATGGCCGAGTGCCTATGAACGAGCATAGTATGATCGAGCAGTTACACGTACAGAGCCTTATAGGGCCAACCAACCATTTTACTTCCTATATTGATAGAGTTGAGTGAGTATCAGCAGGTAAGCATATCTTCAAATCATATTTGACTCCCAGTTGCTGTCAGTTACTCGGTACATTATTTTGTACTAAAGTCCCTTTTGTCTAGGATGATGCATTTCATGCCTGTAGGTTAAGATAGACAGACCGGTAGACCTCCTCAGTAGGTGATGTCCGAGTTCATCTTGATAGCAACTGAATTTTTTTTACTAAATTACTGCTTAGGGTTTGTCTTCAGTACATTATATATATATATATATATATATATATATATATATATATATATATATATATATATATATATATATATATATATATATATATAGAGAGAGAGAGAGAGAGAGAGAGAGAGAGAGAGAGAGATTATACAGGTAGGCCGGGGCTCTTTCTCGACCACAATACAACCATCAGTAGAGGCTTGTAGACATATCCTGTCAGTCAGTACAATATGTTGGCCTAGTTTTATACATATGTTTAGTTGGAGCTAATCTCTACTCAGTCTTACATTTTGGTTCCACAAATTGTCCTCAATTGTGGCGTTGCTGGCCAAAGTACCACATTGTATGTTCAGATCCCCTTAGTCTCAGGTTGGTATGCTCAGTCAATTGAGGTGCCGGGTGCCGGTTACGCCTCCCCAGGTTTCTGGCATGACACTATAGTACAATACTTACCTTACATTTTGGCATTTTAATGTTAAATTTTGCAATGTTTGAGCTTAATCGAGTTGATTTAAGACCATTAGAACGCGAAGAGGAATGAAAGTTGCACACAATGGGGTTGAAAATATAAGAAAAGAGCATGAAAGAAGAATTAGCATAAGCCGGGGGGGGGGGGACCAGGCCCTAGAGCTTGCCCCACTTGGCCATAGGCGAGGTCAAGCTCGCCCCACACCTGGCGTCACGACAAAACAAGCTTGCCCCAGTCCAAGCCTTAGCCAGGCCCCCAGTCTGAGAGAAAAGTGTTTCCTTGTAGAGTTTTGACTTGGAGACTTCGACCTAACCTATAAATACCCCTAAATTATGTCCAAGAAGGGGTTAGACATTTTTTGAAGGCAAGAAGGGATAAGGAATGCAAACGGAGCACATAATCATCTCATCTTCCATCCTTAATCTCGTATTTGTAGTTTTTATGATTCAAAACAATAGTTTGATTGTTCATATGATCATGAGTGGCTAAAACACTCTTGTTCTGGAATTATGGTTTGATCTTGACTATTGATGTTTGATGGCTATTGATATTACTTGATTCAATCGTATTGATTTGTTTATTTTAATCTTGCACTTAATTATTTTACTTCGTAGCTTACAATAAAAATCTATCTACAAATCTTTAGTTGAACTTGAAAGTGGGAACTATAGATTGCATATAGGACTGATTAGAGTATGTTCTTAAATCCGGATATCGGAGAATAGATTTACGATCAGGTTGTAGTCGCCTTACTTGGTTATTGTTGCAGGAGATATACATGCATTCTAGTTAACTCTAATTCTATAGAATTATAGTATTAGGTTGGCTTGAATAGGCGAGCGAGGCATCTAAAGAACCTCGAACAAAAAATAAACTATGTTAATCAACAAATTAGATAGATCAAGTAGTTGAATCAACCGGAAAAACTCAATAGGATAGACGTTAATCCCATAACCCTGAAATATCCCCATCTCATTGAATTTTCTCTAAAGTGTTCATTTACTTTGTTTGCATCCTTCTTCTTTTACTTAGTTTTCATAGCAATTTTAGTTAGTAAAAATCACAATCATCTTCCTCAAATTCACTTGAATGAATAACTTATAACTAGTTTAGTTTAGACAATAGTTGATCATAAATCCTCATGGAAACTATACTTTCTTATCACATTATTATTTGTCGACCATGTATACTTATATGTGTGTTGACCTCAACAATACAGATTTGTTGGATGATAAGTGGTATGGTGTTATTCGTTCCTTAGAGAATAAACTATATTTACACAAATAAATATACAAATTGCCGGGAACATCATCGAGGGAGATACACACTCTGCAAAGCCAGATGAAGTTCAAATTTGGGGTGAAAACCTAGAGTTGGTTCCTCTACATTCAAAGAGGAGTGGCCAAAAAGTTCTATGTCGCTGGCATGGCCTAGTTGTACCACAAGCATTGTCGATTACTTTACAAACTTCTAAGTACAAAGATGAACTCAAACTAATCCGGCATCTGATGAAAGAGATCCCAGAAATGGAAAAAGCACTAGCTTGCCAATATGCATTGAAGGATTTAACTACTTGCATAGTGATGAAAAAGATTACTATGGCTTATTAGAAAATGAAAAGTTTCATCGCGATGTTTCTTATCCGATTTTTCTAATGGTTGAAGAGTGGAAACGCCTGGTAAAATATTTACCATAACCATTAGATTGCAAAGTGCAATATTATTGCCGAAATCAAGCAAGTGATCTTATTGCCTCTAGTCAAAAAATGCGAGAAATTTGTGACAATTAAGGTCTAAATTATGATGCATTTGGTCTAGATGGATGTGTAGACGATGATGATAACAGAGACGGGGAAGCAGATGAAGATGCAGTAGTGCCTGACAATGAGAAAGATAATAAATAAGTGCCGATGCATTACGCTACATTTTATCGTGCATGTTTGTGTTTTTAAGACAAAATAAACAATCATTTTTAATGCATAAGTTGAAATGTAAACATCTCCGCTTAATAAATCACACACCAAATATTATTATTTAGTTTTCGAACATAGATACATATTATGTACATATAATACACTAATAATATGTTAGGAAAACACCATTATTGTAGGAATCTCTGTTTTAAAAGCGTTTCTGGGGCGAGCCCCGGGGCGAGGCGTACCAAAAATGCCCCGGGGCGATGGTGTGGGGCGAAAATCTCAAGAGGCGTACGCTTCATAATTTGGGGCGTATGCCCGGGCGTTCGAGGCGCGTGTTTTTAGTAAGGAGTAAGCCCCAGAGACTTTTTCAAGTTAAAACAAAATTTGTTGAATTAGTCCTTCATATAATACCCAAATTCTCAAAAGTCAATTTGGTAATTACTCAAAAGGTTTAAAAAGGAACTCAAAAGTATTAAATTTAAAATTAAAGACCCCTTTTTATTGATTTAAGCCCTAATTCATGATTTTTTCAATTTTTTATCTTGTCCGCTAGTCTGCTAATATCTCCCAAAAGTAACGAATATTTAATTTTTTTTACAAATACAAAGAGAACTACATTCTTCTTCATAGCAGCAAATTCAAAATTCAAATTGCAGGTTAATCAACCTTTTTGTTCCTCCATATAGAAAACTTTATTCTTTTAGACTCAAATTACTTGTGCTTGTAAGTAACATATAATAGATTATTTTGATTAGTTTTTTGTGGGGATGGAGCACACATATATATAGTTTTATTCACTTTTTATGCAATTTTACCTGTTTATAAATATTTACTGTCATTATATTATTTTATAAAATATTAAAAATTAAATACCTATGGGGCTTACGCCCCGCGCCTCGGGGCTTACGCCCCGCTGAGGCATATGTAAAACGCCTCGCCTTATGCCCACGTCTTTTAAAACACTGGTAGGAATAGCCAACACGACTTAAATTTCCATCTCTATCATTTAAGGGATACTTACGCCAATCGTTCCCGATTTTTGTGCACATTCAATATTTTCGGATATAATTGCTATTTGGTACATCCATCTAATTATCAATTCGGCTTTTTTTTTTTTCACTTTATTTTAACACAAAAAAGCTTTATTGCAGACCATCAAAAATGGTTCTAGTGGACAATAAGCCTCATCATCTAGTGCTTAAAAATACTCACTATAGGTTCTGGCATATGATCTGATACATATTCTACACCTGTATATCTCTGTCATGCCCCGAACTATGGCCTGGGCATAACACGACACTCGGTGCCTAACTACACGTAACCGAGCGAACCAACTAGGTGGCTGGATCAACATGTGGTATAACTATAAGCTGAATATAAACATTCAGCATGTTGATCTACTAAAGAGTCTGACTAACATATTATAAATGTGGAAAGTACTGAAAAGTCTGTAAATATAAACGAGTAGCCAACAAGGCTAACACATAAAAGCCTGCTAATATCTGACTGACTGGGCTATAGTCTATGAAGCCTCTAAAGAATACTGAAATGCTAACTGTTTATCGAGACAAGGTCCCCGGTATACCTTATTAACTGAAATACTATAATGACTGAAAAAGGAGGGATAATGTCCCGAAAGACTGGGGCTCACCAATAGCTGATACGAGATGCCCTGGAAAGCAGAATCATCAACCTGTAAATCATTACCTGCATCGCGAGATGCAGGCCCCGGGCAAAAAGGGACGATAGTATATTTGAATTGCATTGGTATGTAAAGTAACTGAAGGAAAGAACTGTAAATACTGAAACTGAACTGATAACTAATAACTGAACTAAACATGGGAAGTAAGGTTATGAATACTGCTTATCTGAATAAATAGACTGCGGCCTCAGGCCCAATATATATATGTGCACAAACTGCGGCCTCGGGCCCAAGTATACGTATACATAACTGCGGCCTCAGGCCCAAAAATGCATAAAGCATAAACTGCGGCCTCAGGCCCAAATACAGGTGTTCAATATTCAAGAATTTAGAATCAGGAACTGAAATTCATACTATAATACATTATACTGAAATACTGAACCACACTAAGTTACATAATATTGGAATACTGAATAGGACTAGACTGAGATGTGTATTCATAATAAGTTGACTTGCCATAATTGAAACTCATAGAATATTGAATGATTATGAAACTATGCCATCTAGAGAATAGAAGTTCTATGACTATTCACGGGACTACGACATAATTACTTTCTGAGTAAACTAGTAATAGTCATTATGAATGGGACGTAGGGAGAATCATAGACATTCCCAAACGTAAAGAGTTAGCCTCACATACCTTAACTTCCTGCTCTCGAGCGTAATACAATGTTTGTCAACCCTTTCAACTTTAATCTATAGCAATACAAGTCAAAGGGATTCCATATTAGCTATGATACTCATATTTTGGTCACTTAAGTATTTTATCAAACACTTGATGAGAATAAAGCTTCATAGTTCTTATTAATGGTATTTCTATACCCAATAACCCATTCTTTTGCTCCTAGATAAATTCTAAAGCCTCAAATGGTTATAATCAACATCGTTCTCCATCACCCATAAGGAATACAACACCCTTAACCAATAATCAACAATCAACAACTCAAACCTATAACCGTTCATGATTTTCTATCAAACCCATTGACTCATATCTCATGAACTAGAGTCTATAATCATTAACCCAATGCTAGAATCAATTAGAGGGTGACGACATTACCTTTTTGAAGTTCAATTCCCTTGAATTCGAGTTCTAGGGTTCCTTCTCTCAACAATGATGTCCCAATCGAATATATAATTATATGGAGGGTTTACTCATGTTAATAAGATGTTGGAAAATTGAAATTAACTTGGAATCACCATTAGAACTTACCTTGGATGGTGGAGGGACCTTTAAGGAGTTGGGTTCTTGAGAGCTCCCCTTTCTAGAGCAAGTTTTTGTATTTTGGGGGTGTGGAGGATGAAATAGGGCTTTAAAATGACCTCCCCAGGTTCGCCCCCTGCACCTAAAGGCTTGACCGCACACCTAACCGCGCAATATGGCAGTAGCACTGCCTCAAGTGAGCGGCCGCGCACGTGACCCTCCGGGCGCGCATATTGGGCACTACTCTGAAAGACGCACATATCATTTTGCATAGAGATCCATTTAGGCTCCACAATATATCGTTGGAAAGCTATTTTAAAGACCTACAAATTTTATGTATTGTGTTTTCCCAATTTCTTTACATTGTTTCACTAAATCCTGCTGCAAGACAAACCTTTTGTAAACTTAGTAGATTTTATCGAATGTTATACACCTCACTCTTCGTCTTGATTCTAAACTAACCATTTTCACCCATACTCATACCAATAGAACTTCACATGTCCAAAGTGTAACATTACTACTCATTTAACACATTCATACTTAAGCCAAATTTACGGGGTGTTACATTATCTCCCCCTTGGAATCATTCGTCCTCGAATGATGGTCCTGACTGTAACTACGACTATCTATGGACATTAAACGGGTGTGATGGTGAAATTAAAATACTGAACTATCATGAACACATGTATACCAAATCGAGCGAATACGTGATTACTGAATACTGAGTTGAGTAAATACTGAAAGGCATGGAGATTATAATATAAGGTCTAAGTGGAAAGGTTAATTACCTTCCACATTTTCCGTTTGCTCTTCAAAGAGATGGGGATATCTGGACTTCATGTCCTCTTCGGCTTCCCACGTAGCCTCTTCAATCTTTTGATTCCTCCAAAGCACTTTCACTGAAGCAATTTCCTTAGTTCTGAGCTTTCGGATTTGATGATCAAGAATAGCCACTGGAATTTCTTCGTAACTCAGGCTATCTTTAACCCCTATAATCTCCGTAGGAACCACAAGTGACGGGTCTCCCATGAATTTCTTCAACATAGATACATGAAACACTGGGTGTACAACAGCTAATTCTTGTGGCAATTCTAACTCATAAGCCACCTGCCCGATCCTTCGCAGGATTCTATATGGCCCAATATAGCGGGGACTAAGCTTCCCCTTCTTCCCAAATCTCATAGCGCCTTTCATAGGCAAAATTTTCAGAAACACCCAATCATCAACTTGGAACTCTAAATCTCTGCACCGCATGTCCATATAGGACTTTTGGCAACTTTGAGCCGTCTTCAAATGCTCTTGTGTCAAGTTGACTTTTTTCATAGACTGATAGACCAAATTAGGTCTTAACAACTCCGCTTCGCCAACTTTAAACCAACCAATTGTTGATCTACACCTTCGCCCATACAGAGCTTCATACGGTGTCATCTTGATACTAGAGTGATAGCTGTTATTATAGGCAAATTCAATGAGAGGTAGATGATCATCCCAGTTACCTTTAAAATTGATAACACACGCCCTCAACATGTCCTCAAGAGTCTGGATGGTGCGTTTCACTTGGCCATCTATCTGAGGATGAAAAGCGATGCTGAGGTTCACCCTTGTGCCCAATCCTTTCTGAAAGGATTTCCAAAAGTTCGTTGTGAACTGAGCAACACGATGTGAGATGATGGACAAAGGTGTCCCATGCAATCGGACGATTTCCTAGATATACAACTTGGCGTAATCCTCTGCTGAATCTATAGTCTTCACTGGAAAGAAGTGAGCTGACTTGGTAAGTCGGTCTACAATCACCCAAATTGAATCATGCTTCCGAAATGAGCGAGGTAGACCTGTTATGAAGTCCATGTTTATCATCTCCCATTTCTAAATGTGAATCTATACCTTGAGCTAAACCACCAGGCCTTTGGTGTTTGACTTTCACCTGCTGACAATTTGGACACTTAGCCACAAAATCTGCTATGTTCTTTTTCATATCGTTTCACCAATAAATCTCCTTAAGATCATGATACATCTTTGTGGAACCTGGGTGAATAGAATACCTGGAATTGTGGGCTTCTAACATAATCCGCTCTCTAAGCCCATCTACGTATGGAACACATAGTCTGCCTTTGTATCTCAAAGTACCATCATCTCCCCCTTGTTCAAAATCCGTAGTCTTGTGTTTGTGAATTCCCTCCTTCAGCTGCAATAAGTAGGGATCACTGAACTGCTTTTCCTTCACTTTGGCTACTACGGAGAATTCAGCCCTGTTCTGAAGAACAATGCCACCATATTCGGAGTCCAAAAGTCGAAATCCTAGACTTGATAAGCGGTGGACTTACTTCATCATAGTTCGCTTGTCTGCCTCAACATGCGCTAAGCTTCCCATAGAACGCCGACTGAGAGCATCGGCTACAACATTTGCTTTCTCCGGATGATAGAGAATATCAACATCATAATCTTTAAGTAATTCGAGCCACCTTCTCTGACTTAGATTCAATTCTCTTTGCTTGAAGATGTACTGGAGACTCTTGTGATATGTAAAAATGTCAACATGTACCCCATACAAATAATGGCGCCAGATCTTAAGTGCAAACACCACAGCTGCTAACTCAAGATCATGAGCCGGATAATTCTTCTCGTGAGCCTTGAGTTGTCTCGATGCGTAGGCTATGACTTTACCATGCTGCATTAATACACACCCAAGACCAACCCCTGAAGCATCACAATAAACAACGAACCCTTCGGTTCCTTCCGGTAGTGTCAAGATTGGAGCTGAAGTCAACCTCTTCTTTAACTCCTCAAAACTTTTCTCGCAAGTGTTCGACCATTGAAACTTGACTTTATTTTGAGTCAATCTAGTCAAAAGGGACGATATAGAAGAAAATACCTCTAGCCTGTTAGACTCAAGAAACTTCTTATATCGGATACTGAGGTGGGTCTAGGCCAATTCTTCACTGCCTCTATTTTCTGAAAGTCCACCTTCACCCCTTCCCCTGAGATGACATGGCCCCAAAACGCTACTGATTTCAACTAGAATTCACACTTAGAAAATTTTGCATATAGCTTGTGATCCTCCAGTGTCTGCAACACAATTCTGAGATGTTCTGCATGGTCAGTCTCGCTACGGGAATAAATCAAGATGTCACAATAAACACAATAACTAATAGATCAAGATAAGGCTTGAAGACCCTATTCATAAGGTCCATGAATGTTGCTGGTGCATTTGTTAAACCAAATGATATTACCAAAAATTCAAAATGCTCATATCGAGTCCTGAAAGTTGTTTTTGGAATATCAACTTCCTTAACCTTCAACTAGTGGTGTCCCGATTTGAGGTCAATCTTGGAATAACACTGGGCACCCTGAAGTTGATCAAGTAAATCATCTATTTTGGGAAGAGGGTACTTGTTCTTGATGGTGACTTTATTCAACTGACGATAGTCAATGTACATGCACAAAGACCCATCCTTCTTTCGGACAAACAAGACCGGTGTGCCCCAAGGTGAAACAGTGGGCCTTATAAATCCCTTATCTAGAAGATCCTTCAACTGGACTTTTAGCTCTTTCAACTCTGCTGGAGCCATTCTATAAGGCGGGACAGATATCGGCTTAGTGCCTGGAAGTAGATCAATTCCAAAGTCAATCTCTCTATCAGAAGGGACTCTAGGAAGATCTTCAGGAAACACTTCTGGGAACTCATTTATAATTGGTACCGACCGGAGAGTGGGAATCTAAGAATCTGTATCCTTAAATCGAACCAAGTGATAGATATACCCTTTAGAAATCATCTTTATGGCTTTAAGATAGGAGATAAACCTACCCCTAGGTGCTACTGCATCACCCTTCCATTCTAAGACCGGTTCACCAGGAAATTCAAAACTTACTATTTTGGTTCTACAACCCACTGTGGCATAACATGACTCTAACCAATCCATGCCCATGATTACATCGAAGTCTACCATCTCCAATTCCACTAAGTCTTCTACAGTAAGATGATGGTACACTTTGACTGGACATCCCCTATAGATACGTCTTGCTATAACTGATTCTCCAACTGGAGTGGACACTTCAAAGGGTTCACACAACATTTTTGGTTCTATCCTAAATTTCTTAGCAATATATGTGGTTACATAAGATAGGGTAGATCCCGGATCCATAAGAGCGTAGACATCAAAAGTGAATATTGTTAGCATACTTGTGACAACATATCCACGAGCCTCTGTATCCTGACGGCCTTCCAGTGCGTACAAGTGGTTCCGACCACCGCCTGCATTACTAGACTTTGCTGCACCGCACCCTTATTGGGCTTGAGAGTTCTGAGGGGCTGCTTAATTAGTGGACTGAGCTACATTGCCTCAATTGTTCTGCTTTCCAGATGGACAATCCCTCAAGAAGTGGTCCTGCTGAGCGCACCCAAAGCAACCATTTGTGCCCGAACGACACAACCCTGGGTGCCTCTTACCACACGTGTTGCAAATAGGATAACTAGGGACTCTATAGCCCACACTAGCCCGTGACTGTGAGTTTTCTGCTCTGAAATTCTAGTTTTTCTTGTTAAACTTGGACCTCTGAACTGGTGCACTAGCTGAAGATGGAGCAGGACCTGATTCCAATATCCTGAAGAACTGGCGATTGCCTCCTGCTTGAGATCCCCCATGGCTGAAATTTCCTGCAGACTTAGCTCTCTTGATGAATTCCCTTCCTTCTCTCTGTGTAGCCGCTCTTCTTCTTTCAACATGTCTTCGTTCCCTTGAACAAGGGCAACCATCTTAGTAATGGTCATGTTATTGTTCTGAGCAGCTATATAAGCATAAGCAAATAAGTCATCTGAAAGCCCCAAAACATACCGCCTAACTCTGGCCCTCATATCACGTACCATTTCCGGAGCATGCTTAGCCAGAGAGACAAACTTGAGGTAGTACTCATTCACACTCATATCATTCTGTCCGAGTCTTTCAAACTCCAAAGCCTTAGCTTCCAAGACCTCAATGGGTAGAAAATGCTCAAGAAATGCATCTACAAACTCCTTCCAATTTGCAGGAGCCGCATCCCCCCTCGGGACTCTTCCCATGTTTCATACCAAGTGTTGACAACATCCTTCAGCTGGAACACAACAAGCTCTGCTGCCTCAGTGTCTGTAGCATGCATAACTCAAAATATCTTCTGAACATCATCAATGAAGTTTTGCGGATCCTCATCCTTTTTGGACCCTGTGAAAACTGGAGGTTTCATGTTGAGGAATTCCCTGGACCTGGAACTACCCGTCTCATGAACAACACTTGTTCCTTGCCTTTGAGCCTGAGTAGCAACAATCTGGGTGAGCAACTGGATAGCTCCCCTAACATCCATGTCTGAAGCACTGGGCACTGAGCCCGATGCAACCCCCTGGGCCAGAGTGTCCTCCTCCTGAGCAGCATTAGTAGTAGCCCCTTGGCTAGTAACTGAGGCCCTCCTGGTGTACTTTCTTTTTGCAGGCATTTTTCTAAAATACGCAATTCGCACGAGTTAGAAGCATTCCTGAAAGCATAGCTCTAACTGCACGAACTAGAGTATGAAAGAAATGGAGCAATCCTAGATGTCTTGGTGGTCAACTGTTTACACGTGTGGCATGCACACACACATAAAAGTGACCCCACTGGACATGGCTTCACAGACTCCCTAGGACTCTTGAACCTAGGCTCTGATACGAAGCTTTGTCACACCCCGAACTATGGCCTGGGCGTAACACGTCACTCGGTGCCTAACTATATGTGACTGAGTGAACCAACTGGGTGGCTGGATCAACATGTGATATAACTATAAGCTGAATATAAACATTCAACATGTTGATCTACTAAAGACTCTGACTGACATATTATAAATGCAGAAAGTACTGAAAAGTCTGCAAATATAAACGAGTAGCCGACAAGGCTAACACATAAAAGCCTGCGAATATCTGACTGACTAGGCTATAGTCTATGAAGCCTCTAAAGAATACTGAAATGCTAACTGTTTACCGAGACAAGGTCCGTGGTATACCTTATTAACTGAAATACTATAATGACTGAAAAAGGGAGGGATAATGTCCCGAAAGACTGGGGCTCACCAATAGATGATACGAGATGTCCTAGCAAGCAGAACCATCAACCTGTAAATTATTACCTGCATCGCGAGATGCAGGCCTCGGGCAAAAAGGGACGACAGTACATTTGAATTGCACTGGTATGTAAAGCAACTGAAGGAAAGAACTGTAAATACTGAAACTGAATTGATAAATAATAACTGAACTAAACATGGGAAGTAAGGTTATGAATACTGCTTATCTGAATAAATAGACTGCGGCCTCAGGCCCAATATATATATGTGCACAAACTGCGGCCTCGTGCCCAAGTATACGTATACATAACTGCGGCCTCAGGCCCAAAAATGCATAAAGCATAAACTGCAGCCTCAGCCCCAAATACAGGTGTTCAACATTCAAGAATTTAGAATCAGGAACTGAAATTCATACTATAATACATGATACTGAAATACTAAACCACACTAAGTTACATAATATTGGAATACTGAATAGGACTAGACTGAGATGTGTATTCATAATAAGTTGACTTGCCATAACTGAAACTCATAGAATATTGAATGATTATGAAACTATGCCATCTAGAGAATAGAAGTTCTATGACTATTCACGGGACTACGACATAATTACTTTCTGAGTAAACTAGTAATAGTCATTATGAATGGGACGTAGGGAGAATCATAGACATTCCCAAACGTAAAGAGTTAGCCTCACATACCTTAACTTCCTGCTCTCGAGCGTAATACAATGTTTGTCAACCCTTTCAACTTTAATCTATAGTAATACAAGTCAAAGGGATTCCATATTAGCTATGATACTCATATTTTGGTCACTTAAGCATTTTATCAAACACTTGGTGAGAATAAAGCTTCATAGTTCTTATTAATGGTATTTCTATACCCAATAACCCATTCTTTTGCTCCTAGATAAATTCTAAAGCCTCAAATGGTTATAATCAACATTGTTCTCCATCACCCATAAGGAATACAACACCCTTAACCAATAATCAACAATCAACAACTCAAACCTATAACCGTTCATGATTTTCTATCAAACCCAATGACTCATATCTCATGAACTAGAGTCTATAATCATTAATCCAATGCTAGAATCAATTAGAGGGTGAAGACATTATCTTTTTGAAGTTCAATCCCCTTGAATTCGAGTTCTAGGGTTCCTTCTCTCAACAATGATGTCCCAATTGAATATATAATTATATGGAGGGTTTACTCATGTTAATAAGATGTTGGAAAATTGAACTTAACTTAGAATCACCATTAGAACTTACCTTGGATGGTGGAGGGACCTTCAAGGAGTTGGGTTCTTGAGAGCTCCCCTTTCTAGAGCAAGTTTTTGTGTTTTGGGGGTGTGGGGGACGAAATAGGGCTTTAAAATAACCCCCCAGTGCGTCCTCCCCCCCTACCTGAAGGTCTGACCACGCACCTTACCGTGCAATATGGCAGTAGCACTGCCTCAAGTGCGCGGCCGTGCACGTGACCCTCCGGGCGCGCACCTGGGCGTGTATATTGCGCAATGCTCTATAAAATGCACATATCGTTTTTCACAGAGATTCATTCAAGCTCCACAATATATCGTTGGAAAGCTATTTCAAAGGCCTACAACCTTCGTGGTTTGAGTTTTCCCAAATTCCTTACACAGATTTACTAAATCCTGATGCAAGATAGACCTTTTGTAAACTTAGTAGATTTTATCGAATCTTATACACCTCACTCTTCGTCTTGATTCTAAACTAACTATTTCCACCCATACTCGTACCAATAGAACTTCACATGTCCAGAGTGTAATATTACTACTCATTTAACATATTCATACCTAAGTCGAATTTACGGGGTGTTACAATCTCATGACCGAAAATCCAATATGCTGGAAATACTTCTGTGCGTGGGAACATGGCATGTTCTAGTTGTCCATTTGTAACATGAACATGTTCGTGTTTGCTCACAAATTGTGTGGAGGTTATTTTCCGTCCTTGATGCAAACTAATTTGAACTTCAAAAAATATGTTGATCACTGCAGTACTCAACATATGCATACCATGATGCTCGCTTTTTGTACCTCACAAATGTTTAATCGGATTTGGTATATGTTGTATGCCCTTTTAAACTAGAACTAATGCTGTGCACGATCTACCTGTGAACTGGTGCACAACTTGGTTGAATGATATTCTAACAACCACAGTAACTAGAAATCCTCCAGCATAATTTAACCATCCATTAAAGGACTCTGACATATTTGTTGTTATTATTCCACATCTTTTACCATCATCCTTATGCAATGTCTATTTCTCCACTTCTATCCTTGACAGCCAATCATATGCTTTCTCATCTATCTCTTTAATCAATTGTATCTGTTGCAAGAATTTCTTTTTCTGATGATCTACTGTAGTTTGCCACGTAAGACTGTTCACTGTTTGGGGTATGCCCTGTGAAAATTTGCCTTTGAATGCCTAACACAATGCCGGTGGTAGTCATGGGTCTACTTGAATTCATCAAACGCATGCACAGTATTTAAAATATCACAATATCGAAAATATATTAGACAAATATCTATATTCTTCTTCATACCATGCTATTTCATTCGAAAACCATGTCCATGTATCGGTACTCTCATTGGCGCAAATAACAAATGCTAAAAGAAATATTTGACTATTTGCATCCATTCAACTGCAATCAACAACTTTTTGTCATACTTCCCATAGACATGTGTGCCATCTATGGAGATGAGTGACCGACAACGTACGAAATGATCAATGGATGGTTTAAAAACCCAAAATACATATCTAAAGATTTTTTTTTTAATTCCAGGATGACGGTCATGCAGCCATTTAATAACTATGCCACATATTACATATACCTTGGTAAAGTCGCAAATAACACGTCCCAATTACTAAATACTATCTCGAACACGCGTTTACGCCCGAGCAATACCTTTCTTTTGGCAATGGTATAGCCATAAATCTACACTACTGATGTTATACACTGTCTCATTTTGTATCGAATAAATTCTTCAATGTGTGGAACCAACACATGGGCAATCATATCAGTGTCAGATTTAAAATAATTTCTATTGAATGTGTCCATATTACAAATATGTCCGTCGATGTATTTGTCAATCACCTACATATTGCTTTCACATTGCCTTGCACAAAGCATCTACCTACAACCTTGGTCCCATCGATGACAAACTACCTTACAAATTATTTTTGTTGACTTAGCAGCCACAAATTCTCAAGAACTTTTGATGCTAATGATTTTTAAAGCCTTTGCAAGATATGCTTTTTTTTAAAAGCATACCTTTTCGAATATCTAGTGGGACTTCTTCAGCCTACATTGTTATTCGAATCTCATCCATATCTCTTGTGAAAGCATCGACATCTAGGTGACCTTGAAGGTGATCAAGGAAGAGAATCTCCTTAGAACGATATTACACACCCACCGTGTACACCGGTTGTCGCATGGTCTGAGCAGGCTGTGCAGTAATAACCATTTCGGTGGTGGTATCATGATCCATTCTCAACACCAGTTTCTCTTCATGATCATCATCTTCATCATCTGTAAAGGATAATTGTTCGCATGACTCATCGGCATTATTGTAGTCACAATCATCTTCTTCAGTCTATGTATTTGCGATATTCTTATTCAGATGTTCTTACAATTGTATTAAAAAAATACTGGCTTGTTGATTATTTTTCCTACACAAGAAATCAAATAACAAATATTTTGTAACTGCAAAATATAACTTATTTAGATCACGTTTTAAACCTGCCATTTATAACTAGCATGCATCACCGCGTTGTGCGCTTGTTACTGGCAGGTTCTAACACCTACAGAGGGTTGACTGAAAAATTTGCATAATTATGTATATTACATGCAGTTAATTCCTATAGAGGGCTGTTAATGGCTAGTTCTGACATCTACAGTTATAATTTGCATCCAAAACACGAGAATGTTCTAATATTGTATATTTGTCCATAACATGTAAAGGCTTCTTTTGAAAAATCAATGACGTGTTGATACCCACTATAAAAAAACAAATACACAATAATAAAAGTGTAAAAAATCTACTGACAATGAATAAGCTTTTACTAATCTGACTGTGAACTCTGCCAATTTATCGTCCCATCGTAATTTGATTGTTCATGCATTGGTGAGAAGTCGTGTTCTGACTGCTCATTCGATGATGATAGGTTCAGATCAAGCCAAACTCTTTGATATTGTACTTGTTATGATAAAATAGCTACAAAAACACCTACAGAGGGTTGAGCGTTAGCCAGAGTAAGTGGAACTTCATCTCGATTCACACTTTCCGAGCTTACATACATTTCAAGCATTCTTATCGCAAGTAACTCCCTATGTTTTTTTGGGTCGTTACAAAATCTTATAAAGTTTCACTGTCATGAATATTAAACTCAGCATAGCAGGTGACACCTTGTGGCACAACTAAATATGAAAATTTCCAGTTACCTTAATTCTCGCCGAATGCTTATAACACCCATTTTAATTATATAACAAAGCGATCAGTATATGGCATTCTATTGAAAGAGGCAATTTAACACTAGTTGCATGAGAAAAACTATAGTGCACTGAGTTATTCTCCAGCACAATCTCATCGCCCCAATATAACTTAACTGTAACGTCCCGACCAGTTATTTTGTGTATTTGAGCACCCTTTTCCCTTTTGGAGCTTCACGTATGTGTATTTGTGGTTTTATGACTTGCAAGGATGGATGGTTTCATTTCGGGGAGGTTTTTGAGTGATTTGGATCCCTTAGTTCTTGGTTTAGAAGATTAAGTTGGAAATATTGATCGAGGTTTGAGTTTTATAAAAATGACCGCGTAACAATGTTTTGATGGCTCCGATAGGTTCGTATTATGATTTTGGACTTGGGCGTATGATTGAATTCGGAGGTCCCTAGGTTGATTTGACTTGTTTTGACAAAAGTTGGCAATTTGAAGGTTTGAAAATTCCATAGGTTTAACCGTAGGTTGACTTTATGGCTATTAGGTTCGTATTTTGGTTTGGGACTTCAAATAGGTCTGCTTTTCTATTTGGAACTTGTCTGCAAAATTTGGTGTCATTCAGAGTTGATTTGATAGGAATTGGACGCTTGGTTGTGATTTTAGTGATTCTTGAGTTCATTTTTAAATTTCATGTGTTTTGATTTCCGATTCATGGTTCCGGATATTATTTTGGTATTTTAACCCTGCAAGCGAGTTTTTATGATATTTTGAGACTTGTGTGGACGTTTGGTGTGGAGCCCTGAGAACACAGATGAGTTTCAGACATGTTTCAGAATGGTTTGAGCTTGTTTCAGAGTGCTGGTGTGCTGATGTGTTGGTGCTTCAGTTATCGCAATTGCAAGCACCATCATCGCAATTGAGAAGTTGGCAGGGGATCTCAGGTATTGCAATTGTGACACCTTGATCGCAATTGCAAAGGGTGGCCTTTGTCTTGGTAGCTCGCATTTGCGACCATCTGGCTGCATTTGCGAAAGGGATTGACTTCGCAAATGCAAAGTCAGTGTCGCATTTGCGACTTTCCCTGGGCTTGTCAGGTGCCGCATTTGCAAGGTGTTGTCCGCATTTGTGGGGGTTTTCAATTACGAACCCGGGGTCGCATTTGCGACTTTTGCACCTGAACAAAAGGGCCGGAAAGCGGGACTTAGCTTCATTTAATCATATTTTAGAACCTTAGACTCGGTAGAAAGCCACTTTGAGGAGGGATTTTCACATACAACTATTGGGTAAGTGATTTTGATCAATTTTCAATTATATTACTTGATTATTTATGAGATTTAAGCTCTAATCCATGGAATTTGAAGAGAAGTTTTGTGGAATTTTGTCAATGTTTTGAAAAATAAAACAATTGAGATTTAAGAGTCGAATTGGACTCAGATTTTAAAGCAAAATACATATATGAACTCGTAGAGTTATGGGTAGTCGAGATCTATCCTTGGACTCAGGTTTTGACCTGGCGAGCTCAGGTTGACTTTTATTGACTTTTGGAGAATTGTGTAAAGATCTTAGCTTTATTAATCGAAATTGATTTCTCTTGCATTGTTTGATGATATTAAGTCATTTTTTGTTAGATTTGAGCCGTGCAGAGGCAAATTTTAAAAGAAAAACCATTTTTGAGTGTTGATTTGGCCTAATTGAGGTAAGTATCTTGCCTAACTTTTTGTGGAGGAACTACCCAGTGGGATTGAGATTAATTGCACTATTTGAATTATGTGGAAGATGTGTACATTAGATGACGAGTGTGTACACGGGCTTATATGTAGAAATTGACCGGTTTAGACTCTTAGGTTACTTATAAGCATATAGGTGTAGTTGTTATTATGTGTTATCTCTTTCATTGTTGAGTTTACTCTTAAGCATTTAATTGTAGTTGTCAGTACATGCTATCTCTTTCATTTTTGAGTTTACTCTTATGCATTTACTTGTAGTTGTTATCACATGTTACCTCTTTCATTGTTGAGTTATTCTTGTGCATTTAGCCGTTGTAGTTGTTACATGCTATCTCTTTTATTGTTGAGTTTATTTTATGCATTTAATTGAAGTTGTTATTATATGGAAGTATCTTTCATTGTTGAGTTTAATTCCCATTTCATTGTGTTATTGTTGAGACTCTTGTATACATTGTTGTTGAGTCTTGGGCTATGCGTTGTTATGATATTGGTATTGTTGCTTTGGCAATGTTGTGGTATATGGGCACGTATGGTGCAAGTTGATTAATGTGTTGCGATGTGATGCGCATGCGGCGGTATAATGGTGGTGATATTGATGCGCATGTGGCGAGATAGGAGGCTTTATGCGCGTGTTGCTAGTAAGGGAAATTACTTCATTTGAAGCACACACGGCGAGATAAGGGGGCTAAAACGCGTGGATCTATTTCGGGAAAAGTATTTTTAAAATAAATGTAAGGATCACGCGGCGATATAAGGAAGATTGTGACTGTGACTTGTGAAATGTGAATATGAGGTGTGGTACCTCGTGATGATTCTTATTGTACATTCTATGTTGGAACGACTTGTTGAATTGAACGGTTATTGTTTTTCCTTAATTTATTTCTCTTGTATTTTGACTATATTTGATTATTTGTTATTTTTATCATATGTTCACTCTTTATTGTCATTTATTGCTTTTACTTCCGGTCTTAGCCTTATATTAACATTATGCTTTGTTGTCATTTATTGCTTTTACTTCCCGTTATTAAATTATATTAATACTTTGCACACGTTTCTATGTCTAGTAGGTGTCTTGACCTGACCTCATCACTACTCCACCAAGGTTAGTCTTGATACTTATAGGGTACCATTGTGGTGTACTCATACTACGCTTCTGCACATTTTTGTGCAGATCCAGGTATCATTGCCTGTGCCGGACGCTAGTGAGTTGATTCAAACATCTTGGAGACTTCAAGGTATACCTACTTAGCGCACACAGGCCTCTGAGTCACCTTCTAGTGATCATATGCTATTGTTTCTTTTATTTTCGAGCAATATTGTAATAGACATTCTTAGAGTATTTCGGTAGAGCTTATGACTCTGTACTACCGGTTTTGGGGTTGTATGACTATTGTTCGGTTTTAGCTAGGTTATTGCAATTGTCAGTTTAATGTTTAATAGTTAATTTGGTTACTTTTGTTATTTCTCTACATGTGCTAGGCTTACCTAGTCTTAGAGACTAGGTGCCATCACGATTCTTAATGTGGGATTTTGGGGTCGTGAAAAGTTGGTATCAGAGCTCTAGGTTCATAGGTTCTATGAGTCATAAGAAAGTTTAGTAGAGTCTTGTGGATCGGTAGGGAGACGTCTGTACTTATCTTTGACAGGCTAAAGAACTATTACGAAAGTCCACTTCTTTTATTCCTTATCGTGCAGATTTGTTGATTTCAAAATCTGAGCCTTTATCTTTCTATTTCTCACAGATGATGAGGACATGCATTGCTGTACCGAATGACCGGACACCCGCGTCCCCTACTAGATTTGCAAGAGGTCAAGGCTGGGGTAGAGGCCGAGGAGCAGCATGTGCTGTAACCAGAGCACCTGCCAGAGCAACGACTAAGGAGCCACCAGTAGCTCCGGTTGGGGGACATGTACCTGAGGCTCCTGTTGGTACCCTTGGACTCCAGGAGACCTTGGCATATTTTCTGAGTATGTTCGACACTTTAGATCAGGCAGGATTGATCCCAGTTGCACCAGCTACATCTTAGGTCAGGGGAGGAGCTCAGACTCCCGCGGCCCGTACTCAAGAGCAGTGCGTCCATGATGATCAGGTTCCGGGAGTTAGCCAGCACATCCCGTTATCCCGGTTTTGCCTGAGGTCAGGCCAGAGGCATTAGAGGAGGAGTAGAAGAGGCTTGAGAGGTTCAAGAAGTATTATCCTCCTACTTTTAGTGGCACATTTATCGAGGATGCACAAGATTTTATGGACCAGTGCCACCGTATTCTCGGCACCATATGCATTGTGGAGGTGAGCGGAGTCGTCTTTTCTATATTTTAGCTGACGGGGGCGGCATATAGGTGGTGGCAGGCTGATGAGGAGGGTAGGCCAGTTGATGCAACGCCACCCACTTGAGCTCTATTTTCAGATCTGTTTTTGAGGGAGTTTGTTCCCCAGACCCTCCGAGATGCATGTCGCACAGAGCTACGAGAAGCTGAGTCAGGGGACTATGATAGTGTTAGAGTATGCCATGAGGTTCAATGAGTTATCCCGTCATGCATCTACTTCGGTTTCTACAGTCAGAGAGCGAGTACACAGATTTATCGAGGGTCTCATTTATGGTCTTAGATTCAATGTGGCTTAGAATTGGAGATATATACTCTGTTTCACCAAGTTGTGGAGAGCGCTCAGAGGATTGTCACGACCCAAAATCTCACATGTCGTGATGGCGCCTATCGCAATACTAGGCAAGCCGACAATCACAAATAATCATGATCTTTGAGTTTAAAACATAATAAAATAAGCTTAATAGTGAAAATCTCACAATAACTGATACAAAGTACCGCAACTCAACACACATATCCCCAAAATTCAGGTGTCACTGAGTACATGAACATCTTACTGACAACATAGTCTGATTGCTAAACACTATCTAGAAAGATAGAACAGTACAATAACTGAAAAGAAGGAGAATCAAGGTCTGCGGTCGCCAAGGCAACTACCTCAATAGTCTCCGAATAGCTAAAGCTGCAAAGCTATAAACCGCCGTGCCCCGACGAACCTGGATCTGCACATGAAGTGCATAGTGTAGTATGAGTACAACCGATCCAATGTACTCAATAAGTAACAAGACTAACCTTGAGCTGAAAGTAGTGACGAGCTCAACCGATATAGTCCAAATACATATTTTTAAACAGTACAGATATTACAGGAAATATGACAATAATATCTCAGAGAAACTCATAATCTGTTGGTACACAGTACAAGAATGTAGACATGCTTTCAAGTTTAATCAGTTAAGCTCAATACAAATAAAATATGCCAAGTACGACTGATATGAAGAATATTACATCTCTATATCTACATGTCACATATGATGCAACACAATGAAAACCTCACATACTCACACTCTCAGAGTGCTCAATATGACTGCCTCAATTCTCGCTCATCAGACTCAGTCACTCAGCACTGTACGGTACCTGCGCTCACTGCTGGTATGTCAGACTCCGAAGGGGCGTATCCTGCCCAAGCGCTAATATAAAGCCAATATGGCCTGCTGCGGCGAGTAGCCCGATCCCATAACAATATATAAAGCACATAAGGCCTGCTGTGGCATGCAGCCTGATCCATAATAATAATATATATAAAGCCAAGAAGGACTGCTACGGCGTGCAACCCGATCAACAAATCTCACTCACAACACCACTCTCAGGTCCCAACTCAGTCATCAATCTCTCCAGTCTCTCAGGATCACAAATCACATGCCAATCATCCCAAATTAGCCCAAACAATGCAACAATAAATGGTAACAGAGACTGAGATATGATATGCAAATGATGGATATGACTGAGTACAAAATTGCCATTTAAGCAAGTAATTCAACAACGGAAATGACCTCGGTGGGTCTCAACAAGATAAACATATAGCCTAAACATGATTTCTAACATGGATTGCAGCTCAATTACTCTAACACATAGGGATCGCATGATTAGCAACAAGGTTTGATGACTACACAGTACCACAGAATCGACCGGGTAACAATTACCACGGTGCACGCCCACACGCCCGTCACCTAGCATGTGCATTACCTCAACACCAACCACATAACACGTAATTCAGGGATTCATATTCTCAAAACCAAGTTTAGAAGTGTTACTCACCTCACAATGCACAATCTCTACTCCAACAAGCCCTTTTATCGCGAATCGGCTTCCGAACAACTCGAATCTAGCCACAAACAACTAAATACAATCAACACGAGCTATAGGAATCAATTCCATATGAATAGGCTAAGTTGTTTAACAAAAGTCAAAAAGTCAACTCAACAGGTCAACCTCGGGCCCACGCCTCGGAATCCAACAAAAGTTACAAAATCCGAACACCCATTCAACCACGAGTCCAACCATACCAAAATTACCAAATTCCAACACCAAATCGTCACTCAAATTCCCAAATCTTACTCTCCAATTCTTAGTCCAAAATTCCCAAAGTTCCACCTTAAAAAGACATAAATTAGATAGGAAATTCAATGGGCATTCAATATTAATGAATAAATCGGCAGCCTCTCGAAGATATGTACAGACGTTTTCGTACAGAACCGCAAGACTCTACTAAACTTGCTCATGACTCGTGAGAATATGTAACCTTGGCTATGATACCAACTGTCACGACCCAAAATTGCACATGTCCTGATGGCGCCTATCGCAATACTAGGCAAGCCGATAGTCACAAATAACCACGCATCTTTGAGTTTTAAACATAATGAAATAAGCTTAGTAGTGAAAATCTCACAATAACTGATAAAAAGTACCACCACTTAACACAAATTCCCCAAAATCCGGGTGTCACTGAGTACATAAGCATCTAAATGACAACATAGTCAGATTGCTAAACATTGTCTAGAAAGATAGAACAATACAATAACTGAAAAGAAGGAGAATCAAGGTCAGCGGATGCCAAGGCAGCTACCTCAATAGTCTCCGAACAGCTAAAGCTCCAAAGCTAGCAACTGCCATGCCCCGAAGTACCTGGATCTGCACACGAAGTGTAGAGTGTAGTATGAGTACAGCCGCCCTAATGTACTCAATAAGTAACGAGACTAACCTTGGGCTGAAAGCAGTGACGAGCTCAACCGATACATTCCAAATACAGATTTTTAAACAGTATAAATATGAAAGGAAATATGACAATAATATCTAAGAGAAAATCATAATCTATTGGTACACAGTACAGGAATGTAAACATGCATTCAAGTTAAATAGGTTAAGCTCAATACAGATAAAATATGCCAAGTACGACTGATGTGAGGAATATTACATCTCTATATCTACATGTCAAATGTGCATGTCACATATGATGCAACACAATGAAAACCTCACATACTCACACTTTTAGAGTACTCAATCTGAATGCCTCAGCTCTTGCTCATCACACTCAGTCACACTGCACTGTACGGCACCTGCGCTCACTGCTGATATATCAGTCTCCGAAGCGGCGTATCATGCCCAAGAGCTAATATAAAGCCAATATCGCCTGCTGCGGCGTGCAACCTGATCCTATAACAATATATAAAGCCCATAGGGCCTGCTGCGGTGTGCAACCTGATCCATAATAATAATATATATATAAAGCCAAGAAGGCCCACTACGGCGTGCAACCCGATCCACAAATCTCACTAACAACCCGACTCTCAGGCCCCAACTCAGTCATCAATCTCTCCAGACTCTCGGGCTCACAAATCTCATACTAACAACAACAACAACAACAACAACCCAGTAAAATCCCACTAATGGGGTCTGGGGAGGGTAGTGTGTACGCAGACCTTACCCCTACCCCGAAGGAGTAGAAAGGCTGTTTCCGAAAGACCCTCGGCTAAAAAAAATAAAAAAAAAGAAAAAAAAAGACAAAAAGAGACAATATTAGTATCACAACAACAATCATAGGATAAATAGAAACACCATGAAATCCAGAAGAAAGATGCAAAGAAAGGGAGACAATATTAGTAAATATTATTATCACCATAACAGTCATAAGAAAAATAGGAACACCATGAAATCTAGAAGAAAGATGTAAAGCAAAAGCGATAGCTAGTAAATAGGACCTGCACAGAAAAGCGAACTAGTAAGCCACAACATTCCCACTAGTTATCTTAGACAACAACCCTATATGGCTAGTCCCACCATGTTACGAAGTAAGGCACAACTCAACTACCTCCTAACCTACAACCCTAATACTCGACCTCCATATCTTCCTATCAAGTGTCATGTCCTCGAAAATCTAGAGCCTCGCCATATCCTGCCTGATCACCTCTCCCCAATACTTTTTAGGCCGCTCTCTACCTCTTCTCGTGCCCTCCGTAACCAGCTGCTCACACCTCTGTACCGGAGCATCTGGGCTTCTCCTCTGAATATGTCTGAACCATCTAAGCCTCGCTTCCCGCATCTTGTCATCGATAGGAGCCACATGCACCTTCTCCCGAATATCATCATTCCTAATCTTATCTATCCTAGTGTGCCCGCACATCCACCGCAACATCCTCATTTCTGCTACTTTCATCTTCTGGATATGTGAGTTCTTAACGGGCCAACACTCAGCCCCATACATCATGGCCGGTCTAACCACCACTTTATAAAACTTACCTTTGAGTATCGATGGCACTCTCTTGTCACACAGGACTCCAGATGCTAACCTCCATTTAATCCATCCTACCCGAATACGGTGTGTGACATCCTCGTTGATCTCCTCTCCCCCCTGGATAACCGAACCAAGGTACTTGAAGCTGCCTCTACTCGGGATGACCTGCGAATCAAGCCTCACATCCATGCCCACATCTCCTGGCTCAGCGCTGAACTTACACTCCAGATATTGCGTCTTCGTCCTGCTCAGCTTGAAACCCTTAGACTCAAGAGCCTGTCTCCAAACCTCCAGCCTCTCGTTAACACCGGCTCGCGCCTCATCAATCAGAACTATGTCATCGGCGAATAGCATGCACCATGGCACATCCCCTTGAATATGGTGTGTTAACGCGTCCATCACCAGGGAGAATAAGAACTGACTGAGTGCAGAACCTTGGTGTAACTCCATTACAACCGAAATATGCTCAGAGTCGCCTCCTACTGTCCTAACCCGAGTCTTAGCCCCATCATACATGTCCTTAATCGCCATAATGTAGGGAACCAACACACCTTTTGCCTCCAGGCATCTCCAGAGAATTTCTCTAGGAACTTTGTCATACGCTTTCTCTAGGTCAATAAACACCATATGCAGATCCTTCTTCCCCTCTCTGTATAGTTCCACCAACCTTCTAACAAGGTGTATAGCTTCTGTAGTCAAACGACCCGGCATGAACCCGAACTGGTTGTCGGATACAGACACTGCCATCCTCACCCTCGCTTCAACCACCCTCTCCCACACTTTCATGGTATGACTCAGTAATTTGATACCCCTATAATTGTTACAACTCTGGATATCACCTTTGTTCTTATACAATGGAACCACCGTACTCCACCTCCACTCATCCGGCATCCTTTTCCCCTTAAAAATAATATTAAGCAACCTAGTCAACCACTCCAAACCTGCTCTCCCCACACACTTCCAAAATTCCACCGGAATCTCATCTGGCCCGGTCGCTCTGCCCCTACTCATCTTACGCATAGCTCCCACGACCTCCTCAACCTCGATACGCCTGCAGTACCCAAAGTCACGATGACTCTCGGAATGCTCCAAATCGCCTAGCACAATATCCCGATCCCCTTCTTCATTCAAAAGTTTATGAAAGTAAGTCTGCCATCTCCTCTTAATCTGGGCATCTTCCATCAATACTCTACCGTCTTCGTCCTTGATGCATCTCACAACAAATCTCATACTAATCAGCCCAAAAATGATATGTGATATAAAAATAAATGGTAATAGAGACTGAGATATGATATGCAAATATTGGATGTGACTGAGTACAAAATTGCCATTTAAGCAAGTAATTCAACAGCGGAAATGACCCCAGTGGGTCTCAACAGGATAAGCATATAGCCAAAACATGATTTCTAACATGGATTGCAGCTCAATTACTCTAACACATAGGGATCGCATGATTAGCAACAAGGTTTGATGACTACACAGTACCACAGAATCGACCGGGTCACAATTACCATGGTGCACGCCCACATGCTTGTCACCTAGCATGTGCGTCACCTCAACACCAACCACATAACACGTAATTCAGGGATTCACACCCTTAGAACCAAGTTTAGAAGTGTTACTTACCTCAAAACACACAAATCTCTACTCCAAAAAGCCCTTGCCTTGCGAATCGGCCTCCGAACGACTCGAATCTAGCTACACACAACTAAATACAATCAACACGAGCTATAGGAATCAATTCCATATGAATAAGCTAAGTTCTTTAACAATAGTAAAAAAGTCAACTAAAAATGTCAACCTTGGGCGCCACGCCTTGGAGTCCAATAAATGTTACAAAATCCGAACACCCATTCAACCACGAGTCCAACCATACCAAAATTACCAAATTCTGATACCAAATCGTCACTCAAATCCCCAAATCTTACTCTCCAATCCATAGTCCAAAATTCCCAAAATTCTACCTTAAAAACACATAAACTAGGTGAGAAATTCAATGGGTATTCAATATTAATGAATAAAAATGATCAAAAGTGAATTACCTCTAGAAATATAGTGAAATCCCCTTCAAATATCGCCTTAATCCGAGCTCTCTATGTAAGAAATGAATAAAATCTCGGAACCCTTCGAATATATACACTGCCCAGGCATTTCGCACCTGCGAAGCCTGAGGTCGCACCTGCAATCCCATTTTTGCGGAGAAAACATCGCTTCTATGAAGCCCACTAAACACCCTACCTCACGCACCTGCGGTCCCCTCTTTGCACCTGTGGGATTGCATCTGTGGACAACCCATCGCTTCTGCGATCCAAGCCACACTGCCCAGCTCCGATTCTGCAGAACACTTCACACAGGAGCGCGTCCGCTTCTGTGGATATTCCTCCTCGACTGGCTGACCTATCCACTGCACCTTCACTGAAGCTATGTTCTTCGACCTAAACTTTCGAACCTGCCGATCCAAAATGGCTACCGGCTCTACATCACAAGTCATATCCTCGTCTAACTGAACCGTGTTGAAGTCCAAAACATGAGACGGATCGCCGAAATACTTACGGAGCATGGGAACATGAAACACTGGGTGAACACTCGATAGACTAGGCAGCAATAGAAGCCTGTAAGATACCTCTCCAATCCTCTCAAGCACCTCAAACGGGCCAATATACCGAGGGCTCAACTTGCCCTTCTTCCCGAACCTCATAACATCCTTCATGGGTGAAACTCTAAGCAATACCTTCTCTCCCACCATGTAAGAAACATCGCGGATGTTTCGGTTGGTGTAACTCTTCTGTCTAGACTGCACCGTGTGAAGACGATCCTGAATAAACTTAACCTTGTCCAACGCATCCTGAATTAAGTCAGTACCCAATAGCCTAGCCTCACCCGGCTCAAATCAGCCAACTGGAGACCGACACCATCTCCCATATAAAGCCTCATACGGAGCCATCTGAATACTCTATTGGTAGCTATTCTTGTAGGAAAACTCAGCAAGCGGCAGAAACTGATCCCAAGAGCCCCTGAAATCCATGACACAAGCGTGTAACATATCCTCCAATATCTGAATAGTGCGCGCGGAGTGTCCGCCTGTCTGAGGGTGGACTGATGTACTCAAATCAACCCTTGTGCCCAAATCTCGCTGCACCGCTCTCTAAAACTACGATGTAAACTGTGTGCCCCGATCTGCAATGATGGACACCGACACACCATGAAGGCGAACAATCTCGCAGATAAAGATCTCATCCAACCGCTTCGAAGAATAAGTAGTCTCAACTGGAATGAAATATGCGGACTTGGTCAACCGTCCACAATCCCCCAAATAACATCAAACTTCCTCGAAGCCTAACTATGAAGTCCATGGTGATACACTCCTATTTCCACTCTCGAATCTCAAGCCTCTGAAGCAATTCGTTTGGCCTCTGATGCTCATAGTTCACCTGCTGACAATTTAGGCACCAAGCTACGAACCCCACTATATCTTTCTTCATCCTCCTCCACCAATTGTGCTGCCTCAAGTCCTGATACATCTTTTCGGCATCCGGATTAATGGAATACCGCAAACTGTGGGCCTCCTCAAGAATCAATTCACATAGCCCATCTATATTGGGCACACAAATCCGACTCTGCATCCGAAACACCTCATCATCCCCAATAGAAACCTCCTTGGCATCACCATGCTGAACTGTGTCCTTAAGGACAAGCAAATTGGGGTCATAATACTGACGCTCTCTGATGCGATCATATAAGGAAGACCGAGAAACCAAACAAGCTAGAACTCGACTAGGCTCCGAAACATCTAACCTCACAAACTGATTGGCCAAGGCCTGAACATCTGATGCAAACTGTCTCTCACCAACATGAATAAATGCAAGGCTACCTATACTCACCGCCATTCTACTCAAGGCATCATCTACCATATTGGCCTTCCCGGGATGATACAAAATGGTAATATCATGGTCCTTTAGCAGCTCCAACCATCTCCGCTGCCTCAAATTAAGATCCTTTTACTTGAACAAGTTTCGGAGACTCCGATGATACGTAAATACCACACAAGACACCGTAGAGATAATGCCTCCAAATTGTCAATGCATGAACGATGGCTGCCAACTCCAAATCATGAACATGGTAGTTCTTCTCATGAGGCTTCAACTGGCGTGAAGCATAAGCAATCACTCTACCTCCTGCATCAAGACACATCCAATACCAATCCGAGAAGCATCACAATACACTATATAAGATCCTGACGCTGAAGGCAAAACTAGAACTGGAGATGTGGTCAAGGTAGTCTTGAGCTTCTGAAAGCTCTCCTCACACTCATCCGACCACCTAAATGGCGCACCCTTCTGGGTCAACCTCGTCAAAGGTGCTGCAATGGACGAGAAACCCTCCACAGAGTGACAATAATATCCAGCTAAGCCGAAAAAATTGTAAATCTCAATAGCTGAAGACGGTCTGGGCCAACTCTGAACCGCCTCTATCTTCTTTGGATCTACCTTAATCCCCTCACTAGACACCACGTGCCCCAAGAACACCACTGAACCGAGACAAAACTCATAATTGGAGAACTTGACATAAAGCTTCTCCTCCTTCAACCTCTGTAGTACAATCCTCAAATTCTGTGCATGCTCCTCCTGGCTACGTGATGTTACACCCTATATTTTTGTACGTGAGAATACGTCGTAAGTCAATTGATGTAAGCTCAGAAATAAGTTTATATTTGGAAGCATATAAAATAAGTTAATCATGTTACCTTGGAGGTTATAAATATTTAAGATCATGAATAACGAGTACCAAGAGGGTTGGAAAGCTTAGAAGCTAAACCAATTGAAGAAAAAAAGTTTCGTCGAAAGTCGACACGTTTGGTGTTACACCCTGTGCATCCTAAGGTGATGTATAATGAATATGAGACTTGTTAATTATTATTTTAATGAGTGTAAAGTCATAATATGACTATATATGATGTTTGGATATAAAATATAAAGTTTGGGAAAAATTGGATTTAACTTACGGAAAAATCGAGTTAAGATTTGCCTTGTAACGAGCCGTTTTGAGAAATTAAATTCGTAAGCTTTATGATGCTATTTTAGGACATATCTCATACCAAAATGAAGGTCTTAGAACATAGTTTCCAATGGTCCAAACCATATATTCATACGACATCGGGGGTAGAAAAATATGGATTTTTAAATTAGTGTCACCAAGTCACGTCGCCGCACTTCGGAGAAACTGGTAGGTTTGTAGGCCAAGTTGCGACGCTGTTTTATCCCAATCTATTGAGAGTTACATGGAGATATTTATATGTAATTAAATCCCTATGTGTCTAGTTTCCAATGCTGTAAACCGTTTGTCAATACGATATCGGAGTAGAGAGATACAAGTGTCCGAAGTGGCACTGCTCAAGCTGCCAAGCAGGCAGCTTACCCACCTGCTTGGAGAATTGAGGCGGTGGTCTTATCCCCTTATATCTCGTCATCAATACAGATGTTACTCACACAAAACCACTCTAAAGATCTCCAAAATCATCCCTAACATATCTCAAGATCACAATAACCAAACTCAAGGAAACAACAACTCAAATCATCATCAAAGATGTTAAAGACTACAAGAGAATGCTTCTATAGTGTTGTGGTGTGATTGAGGGCTATTGTGAGCTAAGTTGAGATGAGATTTCGAGTTGTAGCTGCTGTAAAAGGTATTTATAACATATTCTTGATTGTTCCTAAGGTTAATCTTGTGTTGGTTGTGTTGGTTGAGTGAAAAACCATAAGATGCACTTGAAGGAATATGGGATACGGTTGTCTTTTTGGTTGGACTATTTTGTGGCTAAATATATGGTTTGTGGTAACTGGAAATTGTGAGAAATAATTTGATAATGTTGTGGCTGATGTTGTTATGATTTTCTAGGTGTTAATTAAGTTTATTGAAGAAGAAAAGATGAAAAACAAGTGATTGACGATAAAAATTAAGGTGCTAGACGTATGAGGCTGTTTTGGAAGGCATTTTGTGGATGTTTTAAACTAGAAATAATATGGTACATATAAGTATGATGTTATGAAGGTTGTAAACTAATTTATGGAATAAGAGTTGGATTCCATTTATATATTGTTATGAGTAAAAACGAGCTTGCCGCTCAATATGATTGTTAAGATAATCAGAGAAACTCATATTGGATTATATTGTTAGTGTTGCTATTGTTGGTTATAGTTGTTGTTGTTGGGCTGTTGATGACCCTTAGTGGTCTTTGGGATGTATTAAAAATAAGGGAGTTGCTGCCCGATTTTTCTTAAGCCATACGACTAGCCAAATATGATGGTACGACATTATATGTTAACGTCACTATTATTTCACTTGTTGTAGATGCAAGACGTTGTGTCGAGCTTGGTTGAGTAATAGGGAAGATATCATAAAGGTATGTTAAGGCTAAACCTTTCTTTCATTTTGGCATAATCTTATAATTACATGTGTTTGATAAAGAGGCTTAAAGAGAAGTTCACACTCCCGAATTTATATACATTATCCTAGTCTCATAAATTACAGTATTCTCCTTATCGGGCCTTTATATTTAATTGAGTATTGTCTTCTTCCTGTCAAGAGAGCAGAGAGCCTATATATACAGTATTATAGTATTTTCATTATCATCGAGCTATAATCGATGGACAGGCCCCTATTGGGCAACCTCTGATCAAATGGTGAGTTATATACTGAGCCTACTGTGGTCGAGTGCCTATGAGCGAGCCCAGAATGGCCGAGATACAGAGCCTAGTATGGACGAGCGCCTATGAGTTAGCCTACTACGGTAGAGCAGTTACATATGCCGAGCCTTATAAGGCCGGACAACTATTTTACTTACTATATTGAGAGAGTTGAGTCAATATCAGCAGGTAAGCATATCTTCAGATTATCTTTGACTCCAGTTACTTTCCGTTATTATATTATCAGTTTAGTTTCAGCTTTCAGTTATTCTGTTGCCTTACATACTCGGTATATTATTTCGTACTGACGTCTTTTTTGCTGGGGATGCTGCATTTCATGCCTGCAGATCCTGATTGATAGTTGGACAAACCTTCTAGTAGACAGAGTCAAACATCAGCTTGGTTGGTAAGCTCCACTTCCTCGGAGTTACCAAGTCTAGGCCTTGGAGTCCATTTTATATATACAGGTTTGATGGGTAGGTTGAGGCCCTGTCCCAACCATAGTACAATTCAGTTATCTCTAGAGGCTTGTAGACGAGTCCTATATATTTTTTATATCAGTAGATGTTCATGGTGGCTTCATCGACATGCACAGTTATATATATCAACTTTTGGGTATGTTTACCCCACATATGAGAGAGACGTTATTTTTAGACGATTCAGAATATGGCCTCATCGGCCTAGGTTGAGTGTTACCCCTCTAGAGTTCACAGTTACAGAGTGGTATGCTCAGGCCGAGTACGACACCGGGTGCCGGCCACGCCTCTTCATGTTTGGGGCATGACACGTGAGTACACCAGGATATCATCAATAAATACTATGAAAAACGAATCAAGATATGGCTGGAATACACTGTTCATCAGATGCATGAATGCTGCTGGGGCATTGGTTAGCCTAAAAGACATCAAAAGGAACTCATAGTGACCATAGCGGGTCCTGAATGCCGTCTTCAGAATATTGAGTCTCGAATCTTCAACTGGTGATATCCAGACCTTAAATCAATCTTGGAGAATACCCTAGCTCCCTGAAACTGGTTAGATAAGCGATTAATGTGGGGTAAATGATACTTGTTCTTATTTGTAACTTTCTTCAACTGTCTATAGTCGATGCACATCCGCATAGTACCATCATTCTTCTTCACAAATAGAACTGGTTTCCCCCAAAGAGACACACTAGGCCTAATGAACCACTTATCAAGAAGCTCCTGAAGCTTCTCTTTCAATTCCTTCAACTCTGCTGGTGCCATACGATATGGAGGAATAGAAATGGGCCGAGTGCCCGACACCAAGTCAACACCAAAATCAATATCCCTATCGAGTGACATGCCCGACAGGTCTGCAGGAAACATATCCAGGAAGTCTCGCACTACCGGAACAAAATCAATAGTAGGAGTATCAACACCAACATCCCTCACAAAAGCTAAATATGACAAACACCCCTTCCCAAGCATCCATTGGGCCTTCAGATATGAAATCACCCTCTTGGGAACATAATCTAGAGAACCTCTCCACTCGAACCTCGGCAAGCCCGACATTAGAAACATCACGGTCTTAGCGTGAAAATCTAGAATAGCATGATATGGGGACAACCAATTCATACCAAAAATCATGTTGAAGTCAACCACACTAAGTAATAAGAGTCCAATAGTCACCATACACGACCGATACACATGGTCCACAATAATAGAACTGCCCACTGATGTAGATACATGAACAGGTGAAACTAAGGACTCACGGGGCATATCCAGATAACGAGCAAAATATGATGATACATACGAATAAGTAGAACCATGGTCAAATAATATAGAAGCATCCATGTGGCATACTGAGACAATACCTGTGATCACTGTGTCTGAAGCAACAACCTCTGGCCTAGTAGGGAAAGCATAACATCGAGCCTGACCGCCACCTGATCGGCCTCCCCCTCTAGGGCGACCTCTAGCTACCTAAGCCCCACCCTGAGCTGGCTGAGCGGGTGGTGAAGTGACTGGTGCAGAAGTCATAGCCTGACCCCTCTGCTAAATCGGACCTCCTAAGAGATGGGGACAATACCTCCTCACATCTCCAAACTCCTAACACTCGTAGCAACTCCGATCCATCAATGGTAGTGGTGACTGAATCAGGCCTTGAGAACTAGAATGACTGCTAGAAGAACCTGGCACAGATGAACCCTGAACTGATGGAGCACGAGAAGATCTCTGAGCTGGGAGGGCACTAAGAGATGACTGACCTAGGCGAGCACTGTATGAACTATGGATAGCTGATGCACCACGATGAACCGGATGATCCATATGAGCGGGCCTATAAGGACAACCTTTGATGTGGTGGGATAGACCTCCAAAAGAAACACCGCTGAAACCACCTAAACCACGAGGCCTCTTGGCCTCCCTCTCCTCACGCTCCTGAA
This sequence comes from Nicotiana tabacum, assembly GCF_000715075.1. Classification (NCBI taxonomy): domain Eukaryota; kingdom Viridiplantae; phylum Streptophyta; class Magnoliopsida; order Solanales; family Solanaceae; genus Nicotiana; species Nicotiana tabacum. The sequence continues at coordinate 47,749,561 of NC_134088.1, forward strand.
TACAGACCAGCTCTAGCTGCCGAGCAATATCAACCACCTCATCGAACCTAGCACCTAATACATTCTCTCAAGTCATAACAAAGCGCAGTCTATAGTTGAGGCCATCAATGGACCTCCTAATCCTCTCCCCCTCTATGGGAACCAACCAGACTGCATGACGTGCCAACACCAAAAATCTTATGTCATACTGGGTCACGGACATACTCTCCTAGCGTAGTTGCTCAAACTGCCTTCGCAACTCCTCCTTACGGGTCGGTGGTACAAACTTCTCCAAGAAGAGAACGGAGAACTCCTGCCATGAAAGTGGTGCAACATTGGCTGGCCTGCTCTGCTCATAGGCCTCCCACTATCTAAAGGCTGCCCCCGATAGCTAAAAAGTAGTAAATGAGACCCCACTAGCCGCTGGCACCTATCCAAGAAGTCCTGAGCATCCTCTAACTCAGTCCCATTGAATGATGGAGGCTCGAGCCTCCCAAACCTCTCTAGTCTCATCTGCTCCTTGTCACTCATAGTGGGACCCACTTGGGACTGAAAAACTATAATCGGATGGGCTGGCAGTATCCCTGATGTCTGAAGTCCCTACACCACTTGCTCTGGAGTACGGGCAGCAAGCGTCTGAGCACTTCCCCCGGTCTGACAAGTGGTTGGCGCAGCCAGAACTAAAACTACCTGAGAAAGGCTAGTACAAACAGTCAATATCTGGGCTAGAGCCTCCTGAAGCCCTGGAATCACAATGGGCACAACTGGTGCCTCAGCTGGCGCTGCTGGCTCAACTACCTCTGGGATCTGTTCCTGAGCTGGAGTTAGTGGGTCTACAGGTGCTGCTGTAGCTACTATACGAGCTGCACCTCGGCCTCTACCGAGGCCCCGACCTTTCGTGGCACTAGCTGGTGGTATTGGTGGCCATCCGCCCGATCCGGTAGCACGTGTCCTTATCATCTGTGAGAAAAAAGAATAATAGAAGTTTTGTTTTCCAGAATCAAAAAATTCACACGATAAAAATACAAGAAAGTGACGTTTTTCCTAATGGTTTAGCAGCCTCTCGAAGATAAGTACAGACGTCTCCGCAACAATCCGCAAGACTCTACTAAACCTGCTTATGACTCGTGAGACCTATGTAACCTAGGCTCTGATACCAACTGTCACGACCCCAAAAATCTCACATATCCTGATGGTGCCTATCACAATACTAGGCAAGCCGACAATCACAAATAACCACGCATTTTTGAATTTAAAACATAATAAAATAAGCTTAATAGTGAATATCTCCCAATAACTGATAAAAAGTACCGCAACTCAACATAATTTCCCCTAAATCCGGGTGTCACTGAGTACATGAGCATCTAAATGACAACATAGTCTGAATGCTAAACACTGTCTAGAAAGATAGAATAGTACAATAACTGAAAAGAAGAAGAATCAAGGTTTGCGGACGCCATGGAATCTACCTCAATGGTCTTCGAACATCTAAAGCTCCAAAGCTAGCAACCGCCATGCCCCGAAGTACCTGGATCTGCACACGAAGTGCAGAGTGTAGTATGAGTACAACCGACCCAATGTACTCAAAAGCAACAAGACTAACCTTGAGTTGAAAGCAGTGAAGAGCTCAACCGATTTAG